>NC_135994.1:8472108-8635820 GCF_053455715.1 Rhinoraja longicauda
TTCACAATCTGGAGGTGTGCGTTTTCACACTTCTGTACCTCTTGCCTGATGGGAGAGGGGAGAAGAGGGAGTGACCGGGGTGAGACTGGTCCTTGATTATGCTGCTGGCCTTGCCGAGGCAGCGTGAGGTGTAGATGGAGTCGATGGAAGGGAGGTTGGTTTGTGTGATGGTCTGGGCTGCGTCCACAACTCTCTGTGATTTCTTGCGGGTCTTGGATGGAGCTGTTCCCAGACCGTGCTGTGATGCATCCTGATAAAATGCTTTCTGTGGCTCATCTGTAGATGTTAAGACCCAGTTGACCCTGTGGTAGTTAAGACCCTGCTTTCAAGACCCAGTGTGCTCTCATACTCCAACCCATGCCTCTCCTCAGGAATTCTCCTCCCTTCCTCCCTCTCTCCACCTTCCTTCCGTCTCTCTCTCTCCTTCCCTCCCTCTCTCTCCCTCCCTCTCTGTTTGTCCATCCTGTCCCACTCTCCCTCCCTCCCTCCCTCCCTCCCTCCCTCCCTCCCTCCCTCCCCCTCTCTCCTTCCTGCCCTCCCTCCCTCCCTCTCTCTCCACCTCCCTCTCTCTCCCGCTCTTCCTCCTTCTCTCCCTCCCTCAGTCTGGTGGTGTTCTCTACATATTGGTCTGTGCCTTTAGATAACTGTGCCAACAGTGCCATCCTGTGGTGGGACTTGCAGTGCCCACCATTGCCAAGGACACTGTTGCTCCAGGATAACTAGCGCAGGTCCAGTCTTGCAGAACTCCCTCCTGCCATCGCAAGGTTTGCTCCAGCCCTGTCCATGGTCTTCCCCACAGGATTATATTGCAGTCAAAGGGCTATTCAGCATGGAAGCAGGCCCTTCGGCCCAGCAAGTCTGTGTTGACCATCCTGTCCATATTCACACTGATCCTGTGATCGTCTCCCCACATTCCTGTCACCTCCTCCAGATTCCACCAATCACTGATTGATTGATTGATTGATTGATTGATTGATTGATTGATTGATTGATTGATTGGTTGATTGATTGATTGATTGATTGATTGGTTGGTTGATTGGGTGATTGGTTGGTTGATTGATTGGTTAATCGATTGATCGATCGATCGATTGATTGATTGGTTGATTGATTGGTTGGTTGGTTGATCGGTTGATCGATCGATCGACCGATCGATTGATTGATTGGTTGATTGATGGATTGGTTGATTGACTGGTTGATTGATTGATTTACTGATTGATAGTTTTACTGATTGACAGACAGATACAGGACGGAAACAGGCCCTTTGGCCCACCGAGTCCGTGCTGACCATCGGTCGCCCGTTCACACTAGTTCCCACTTTCACATCCACTTCCTACACACGAGGGGCAATTTACAGAGGGCCGGTTTCACGGGAGGAAGCCGTTTCATCACAGGGGAGACCCACGGTCTGTGAGCTCTGCCCACAGCTCCCAATACAATCCACAGCGGGCCCCGTCTCTTATTGTTTCCTCAATAAGAAGCTTCTATTCCATAACCACAGTTACTAAGTACTGGAAAGGTCAAAACTGCCCTGCATCAACCAATCAGTCGTCAAATTACACCATTATCATCCATATCCATGATGCTCTCGACCCCCCTCCGCGCTGACCAGCGTTCACGGAAGGCCTCAAGTCCCCGTGGGCATGGCGTGTTCCCTCTCCAGGGACATGCGGGCACGGACGTAGGCCCGGAAGAGGGGCAGGCAGCCGGCTCTGGTGTAACCATCGACTACCCGCTGCCTGGACCCGTGGATGGCCATCTTGGCCAGGCCCAGGAGTAGACCGACAGGGAGACCCCCCCCCACTCTGTACCAGGTGCCCAAAGATCAGGAGCGTGGGGCTGAAGAGCAGCCAAACCTTGAGGAGCAGCCCCTTCAGATACTCAAACAGGGCTGCAACCTCTCACACTCCATGTACACATGGAACACGGTCTCTTCCACACCACAGAAGTGGCAGGCGGCTGGCGATTCTGTGAACTGAGCCGGGTCCTGTCTCAGTGCCCTGATTTGTGGGACCGTCATCACGGCACGCTTCATAGAGTGTTACAGCTTGGAAACAGGCCCTTCAGCCCAACTCGCCCACACCGGCCAACATGTCCCATCTACACTAGTCCCACCTGCCCGCGTTTGGTCCATATCCCTCCAAACCTGTCCTATCCATGTACCTGTCTAACTGTTTCTTAAACAATGGGATAGTCCCAGCCTCAACTACCTCCTCCAGCAGCTCGTTCCATACCCCCACCACCCTCTGTGTGAAAAAGTTACCCCTCAGATTCCTATTAAATCTTTCGCCCCTCACCTTAAACTTGTGTCCTCTGGTCCTCAATTCCCCTACTCTGGGCAAGAGACTCAGTGCATTTACTATATCTATCCCTCTCATGATTTTATACACCTCTATAAGATCACCCCTCATCCTCCTGCGCTCCAAGCAATAAAGTCCTCGCCCACCCAACCTCTCCCTGTAGCTCAGGCCTTCAAGTCCTGGCAACATCCTCGTAAATCTTCTCTGTACCGTTTCCAGCTTGACGACATCTGTCCTCTCGCAAGGTGACCAAAACTGGACACACTAAACGTGGCCTCACCAATATCTTTTCCAACTGTAACATAACATCCCAACTTCTATACTCAGCACTTTGACTGATGAAGGTCGATGTGCCGAAAGCCTTCTTGACCACACTGTCTACCTGTGACACCACTTTCAGGGAACTGTGTACCTGCACACCTGGATCGCTATGCTCTACAACACTCGCTGTCTACCTGTGACACCACATTTAAGGAACTGTGTACCTGCGCTCCTAGATCCCTCTGCTCTACAACACTCCCTGTCTACCTGTGACTCCACACTTTCAGGGAACTGTGTACGTGCGCTCCTAGATCTCTCTGCTCTACAACACTCCCTGTCTACCTGTGACTCCACACTTTCAGGGAACTGTGTACCTGCGCTCCTAGATCTCTCTGCTCTACAACACTCCCTGTCTACCTGTGACTCCACACTTTCAGGGAACTGTGTACCTGCGCTCCTAGATCCCTCTGCTCTACAACACTCCCTGTCTACCTGTGACTCCACACTTTCAGGGAACTGTGTACCTGCGCTCCGAGATCCCTCTGCTCTACAACACTCCCTGTCTGCCTGTGACTCCACACTTTCAGGGAACTGTGTACCTGCGCTCCTAGATCTCTCTGCTCTACAACACTCCCTGTCTACCTGTGACTCCACACTTTCAGGGAACTGTGTACCTGCGCTCCTAGATCTCTCTGCTCTACAACACTCCCTGTCTACCTGTGACTCCACACTTTCAGGGAACTGTGTACCTGCGCTCCTAGATCTCTCTGCTCTACAACACTCCCTGTCTACCTGTGACTCCACACTTTCAGGGAACTGTGTACCTGCGCTCCTAGATCCCTCTGCTCTACAACACTCCCGGTCTACCTGTGACTCCACACTTTCAGGGAACTGTGTACCTGCAGTGGGCTTTTGGCCCAGATTCACAAGCTTCTGCCTGACATCTGAGAGGGCTGTTCCTCACTGTGCAGCACTTGTTCAGCACGGCAATCATGCAGCTCTAGTTCTATCCCCACAGGGGGCACCATTTGCCCGGCAGTGTGCCAGAGCCACCGGCAACAGTGCACTGGACTCCGAGCTCAGAGAACATCGTGAATGCTCGGCAGATCAGGCAGGGGGAAACAGAGTTTCCTGAGTCTGCCCACAATTTTCTGCGCTTATTTCAGATTTCCAGAATAGTGATACAGTGTGGAACCAGGCCCTTCGGCCCAACTCGCCCACACCAGCATGTCCCAGCTACACTAGTCATAGAGTGATACAGTGTGGAAACAGGCCCTTCATAGAGTCACAGAGTGATACAGTGTGGAAACAGGCCCTTCATAGAGTCACAGAGTGATACAGTGTGGAAACAGGCCCTTCGGCCCAACTTGCCCACACCGGCCAACATGTCCCAGCTGCACTTGTCCCACCTGCCCGCGTTTGGTCCATATCCCTCCAAACCTGTCCTATCCATGTACCTGTCTAACTGTTTCTTAAACGTTGGGATGGTCCCAGCCTCAACTACCTCCTCCGGCAGCTCGTTCCATACACCCACCACCCTCTGTGTGGAAAAGTTACGCCTCAGATTCCTATTGAATCTTTCCCCTTCACCTTAAACCTATGTCCTCTGGTCCTCGATTCCCCTACTCTGGGCAAGAGACTCTGTGCATCTACCTGATTTATTCCTCTCATGATTTTATACACCTCTATAAGATCATCCCCTCATCCTCCTGCGCTCAGACCCCCGAGTCCTAATTGAAGAAGAGACCATAAAGGGTCAACTCCGGGAGCAGGGCAGATCAAAAGATCATCAGTGATAGGAGTAGAATTAGGCCATTCAGCCCATCAGGTCTACTCCTCCATTCTGATTCTGATCTATCTCTCCCCATTCTCCTGCTCTCTCCCTGTAACCCCTGACACCCGCACTGATCAAGTTTGGGGTGCGATGACATTTGTAGAAAATGCAAATTTTAGCTCAACGACTCTCCATAAATTAACCCCCATAAATGGACCCAACACTGCTCAAAAGAATGAGCAGAAAACTAACAACGTACACAAAAAAGAATGGATTATCAGTCGTGGCTGGAGGCTGCCATCTCCACTCTCAGTTTCCTGCAGCTTTTCAAAACCTTTTGAGCTTTGATTTTGCAGTTGATTCAATCACCTTAAAGCTGCAAATGACCTGCCTGTTGTGCTTTCCACTCAAAAGTCATCTATTCTCAGTGTAAGTGCTGTGCTCTGTGGCTTTTCCACGACGCGCTCAAAGTAATGGATTGCAAGGCAGGCTGCGATGTGTCAATCTGACAATGCACAGAAATTCAGCCACAAAACGCTGGCTTGTTTCGTTCTCAGCCTGATCTCTTGCCCAGAGTCGGGGAATCGAGGACCAGGGGACACAAGTTCAAGGTGAAGGGGAAAAGATTTAATAGGAATCTGAGGGGTAACTTTTTCACACAGAGGGTGGTGGGTGTACGGAACGAGCTGCCAGAGGAGGTAGTTGAGGCTGGGACTGTCCCAATGTTTAAGAAACAGTTAGACAGGTACATGGATAGGACAGGTTTGGGGGGATATGGACCAAACGCGGGCCGGTGGGACGTGTGTAGATGGCACATGTTGGCCTGTGTGGGCAAGTTGGGCCGAAGGGCCTGTTTCCACGCTGTATCACTCTATGACTATGGGGTACCGCAAGGCTCAGTGCTGGGACCCCAGTTATTTACAATATATATTAATGATTTGGTCGAGGGAATTGAATGCAACATCTCTAAGTTTGCGGATGACACGAAGCTGGGTGGCAGTGTTAGCTGCGAGGAGGATGCTAGGAGGCTGCAGAGTGACTTGGATAGATTAGGCGAGTGGGCAAATGCATGGCAGATGCAATATAATGTGGATAAATGTGAGGTTATCCACTTCGGCGGCAAGAACAGGAAAGCAGAGTATTACCTGAATGGTGGCCAATTAGGAAAAGAGGAGATGCAACGTGACCTGGGTGTCGTGGTGCACCAGTCATTTAAAGCAAGCATGCAGGTGCAGCAGGCAGTGAAGAAAGCGAATGGTATGTTAGCATTCATAGCAAGAGGATTTGAGTATAGGAGCAGGGAGGTTCTGCTGCAGTTGTACAGGGCATTGGTGAGACCACACCTGGAGTATTGTGTACAGTTTTGGTCTCCTAATCTGAGGAAAGACATTCTTGCCATAGAGGGAGTACAGAGAAGGTTCACCAGATTGATCCCTGGGATGGCAGGACTTTCATATGAAGAACGACTGGATAGACTAGGCTTATACTCGCTGGAATTTAGAAGACTGAGGGGGGATCTTATAGAAACATATAAAATTCTTAAGTGGTTGGACAGGCTAGATGCGGGAAGATTGTTCCCGATGTTGGGGAAGTCCAGAACCAGGGGTCACAGCTTAAGGATAAGGGGGAATTCTTTTAGGACCGAGATGAGAAAACATTTCTTCACACAGAGAGTGGTGAGTCTGCGGAATTCTCTGCCACAGAAGGTAGTGGAGGCCAGTTCATTGGCTATATTTAAGAGGGAGTTAGATGTGGCCCTTTTTGCTAAAGGGATCAGGGGGTATGGAGAGAAGGCAGGTACAGGTTACTGAGCTGGATGATCTGCCATGATCATATTGAATGGCGGTGCAGGCTCGAAGGGCCAAATGGCCTACTCCTGTACCTATTTTCTATGTTTCTATGACCTGTTGCAAGGGCCATTCAGGGTCACTCTGATTGTTTGAGAAGTTTTGTTTAGTTTAATTTTTAGAGATGCAGTTGTCACGGTGGCGCAGCGGTAGAGTTGCCGCCTCACAGCACCAGAGACCCGGGTTCCATCCCGACCACGGGTGCTGTCTGTACGGAGTTTGCACGTTCTCCCCCTGACCTGCGTGGGTTTTCTCCGGGTGCTCCGGTTTCCTCCCACACTCCAAAGACGTGCAGGTTTGTAGGTTAATTGGCTTCTGCAAATTATAAATTGTGTTGTGCCAGGATGGTGCTACAGTACGGGGTGATCACTGTTCGGCGTGGACTCGTTGGGGTGAAGGGCCTGTTTCAATGCTATAACCCTAAATCTAAAGTCTAAGGAGTCCACGCCGACCATCGATCATGGCTGATCATCCACAATCAGTAACCCTTGCCTGCCTTCTCCCCATATCCCTTGATTCCACTAGCCCCTAGAGCTCTATCTATCTCTCTCTTAAATTCATCCAGTGAATTGGCCTCCACTGCCCTCTGTGGCAGAGAATTCCACAAATTCACAACTCTCTGGGTGAAAAAGTTCCTTCTCACCTCAGTTTTAAATGGCCTCCCCTTGATTCTAAGACTGTGGCCCCTGGTTCTGGACTCCCCCAACATTGGGAACATATTTCCTGCATCTAGCTTGTCCAGTCCTTTTATAATTTTATATGTCTCTATAAGATCCCCTCTCATCCTTCTAAACTCCAGTGAATACAAGCCCAGTCTTTTCAATCTTTCCTCATATGACAGTCCCTCCATCCCAGGGATCAATCTCGTGAACCTACGCTGCACTGCCTCAATTACAAGGATGTCCTTCCTCAAATTAGGAGACCAAAACTCTACACAATACTCCAGATGTGGTCTCACCAGGGCCCAATACAACTGCAGAAGAACCTCTTTACTCCTACACTGAAATCCTCTCGTTATGAAGGCCAACATGCCATTAGCTTTCTTCACTGCCTGCTGTACCTGCATGCCAACTTTCAGTGACTGGTGTACAAGGACACCCAGGTCTCGCTGCACTTCCCCCTTACCTAACCTAACACCATTGAGATAATAATCTGCCTCCTTGTTTTTGCCGCCAAAGTGGATAACCTCACATTTATCTATATTATTCTGTATCTGCCACGCATCTGCCCACTCACTCAACCTGTCCAGGTCACCCTGCAACCTCCGAACATCCTCTTCGCAGTTCACACTGCCACCCAGCTTTGTGTCATCCGCAAACTTGCTAGTGTTGCTAAAGCGGCTGAAAAAGTGTGCAAAAAGAAGCCTTACAGCTGCATTTTATTCTCAGTGAGATCAATACGTCCGATTTAATTTTAAGGTTGAGCAAATCTTCCGCTGTGACCGGTCAGGTGTGAATTCTCATTTGCTTGGGCAGCAGGTAATAAAGAATTAGCAGAGCGGGTTTTCAGCGCCATGCCCACTCACCTGAAGAACACTTCCCTTTTGACATCCTGAAGATCTTGTTTCGTATCGGAGAGTGATGGGAGAGAACAGGGATTGGTCTCGGAGAGCAATGTACAGCACCCACCGTGAGCAAAGTCCACGCTCCTTTGTCAAACATAGCCAACAGGGCGGCACGGTGGCGCAGCGGTAGAGTTGCTGCCTCACAGCGCCGGAGACCCGGTTCCATCCTGACTACGGGTGCTGCCTGTACGGAGTTTGCACGTTCTCCCCGTGACCTGCGTGGGTTTTCTCCGGGTGCTCCAGTTTCCTCCCACCTTTCAAAGACATGCAGGTTTGTAGGTTAATTGGTTTGGTATAAATGTAAATTGTCCCTCGTGTGTGTAGGATAGTGTTAGTGTGCGGGGATCGCTGGTCGGCGCAGACTCGGTGGGCCGAAGGGCCTGTTTCCGTGCTGTATCTCTAAACTAAACTAAACTGGAGAAGCATTGAATGGCTGACCGATAGATAATTGGAGAGTGTAGGAAGGAACTACAGATGCAGGTTTAAACCGTTGACACAAAATGCTGGAGTAACTCAGCGGGTCAGGCAGCATCTCTGGAGAGAAGGAATGGGTGGCGATTCGGGTCGAGACCCTTCTTCAGACTGATGTCAGGGGAGAGGGAGATACACAGGGAAGGAAGTATAAGGTGTGAAAACAGGACATCAAAGGAGAACTTATCAAGGAAAATGTAGTATAGATCATTGCTCGCTAGGGGAAGGTGACAACGAAGAATATGGAGATAAAGTTGAATCAGTCTGAAGAAGGGTCTCGACCCGAAACGTCACCCATTCCCTCTCTCCTGAGATGCTGCCTGACCTGCTGAGTTACTCCAGCACTTTGTGAATAAGTTTAATCAGGGGGACAGTCAGACTGGTGGGAGAACTGGGAAGGGGGAGGGATGGAGAGAGAGGGTTACTTTAAGTTAGAGAAGTCAATGTAGGAAAATAACTGCAGATGCTGGTACAAATCAAAGTTATGAAGAAGGGTCTGAAGAAGGGTCTTGACCCGAAACGTCACCCATTCCCTCTCACCTGGATGCTGCCTGTCCCGCTGAGTTACTCCAGCATTTTGTGATACCTTAGAGAAGTCAATGTTCATACCGCTGGGGTGTGAGCTGCCAAAGTGAAATATGAGGTGCTGTTCCTCCAATTTGCGCTGGGCCTCACTCTGACAATGGAGGAGGCCCAGGGCAGAAAGGTCAGTGTGGGAATGGGAGGGGGAGTTGAAGTGTTTAGTAACCAGGGATAATCGGTGAGCATGTTTACTCGTGATTGGTGTGGCACAGTGGCATTCCACACAGGGGTGAGAGGGAACAGCCATTGGTAGGTGTGACCATGTAATCAAACCTGCAGGAGTCTGCCTGGATGCAGTTGGCGGCCATTGTTCCAATGTGTGGACATCGTGGGATGCCGGGAAAATGCACTTGACGTAGAAACAAAGAAGTGAAGAAGATAGACACAGAGTGCTGGAGTAACTCAGCGGGTCAGGCAGCATCTGTGGAGAACATGGATAGGTGACGTTTCACAGAGTGCTGGAGTAACTCAGCGGGTCAGGCAGCATCTGTGGAGAACATGGATAGGTGACGTTTCACAGAGTGCTGGAGTAACTCAGCGGGTCAGGCAGCATCTGTGGAGAACATGGATAGGTGACGTTTCAGGTTGAGACCCTGCAGACCGATTGTGGGGGGGGGGGGGGGGGGTGGGAGGGGGGAGAAAGCTGGGAGAAAGCTGGGAGAGAGGAGAGGAGAGGCGGGACAAAGCGTGCCAGGTAATAGGTGGACACAGGCAAGGGGGAGGTTTGATAGGCAGAAAGGCCAGAGATAAGAGCAGAAGGTATGAGACAGAAGGTCGCCATGACACCGGGCCTTCATGGTCAGATTACACCTAAAACCACTGCGACTTGAAAATGGCGTCTCTTGTATAGTGTACTATTCCTATACGCTTGTACTGTATCTAAGATATGTTTATGTATCGTACTGAACTGTATGCAAAAATGAATGTTACTGTAGCATTCATACACCTGACAATAAAGTACCATTGAACCAATGGGCGGCATGGTGGCGCAGCGGTAGAGTTGCTGCCTTACAACGGCAGAGATCCAGAGACCCAGGTTTGATCCTGACTACAGGTGCTGTCTTTACGGAGTTTGTACGTTCTCCCCGTGACCGCTTTCCTCCCACACTGCAAAGACGTGCGGGTTTGTAGGTCAATTGGCTTGGTATAAATGTAGAAACATAGAAAATAGGTGCAGGAGTAGGCCATTCGGCCCTTCGAGCCTGTACGCACCGCCATTCAATATGATCATGGCTGATCATCCAACTCAGTATCCCGTACCTGCCTTCTCTCCATACCCCCTGATCCCTTTAGTCACAAGGGCCACATCTAACTCCCTCTTAAATATAGCCAATGAACTGGCCTCAACTACCTTCTTTGGCAGAGAACTCCATAGATTCACCACTCTGTGTGAAAAAAAACGTTCTCATCTCGGTCCTAAAAGACTTCCCCCTTATCCTTAAACTGTGACCCCTTGTTCTGGACTTCCCCAACATCGGGAACAATCTTCCCGCATCTAGCCTGTCCAACCCCTTAAGAATTTTGTAAGTTTCTATAAGATCCCCCCTCAATCTTCTAAATTCCAGCGAGTACAAGCCGAGTCTCTCCAGTCTTTCTTCACATGAAAGTCCCGCCATCCCAAATGTAAATTGTCCCCAGTGTGTGTAGGATAGTGTTAGTGTGCGGGGATCGCTGGGCGGCGCGGACTCGGTGGGCCGAAGGGCCTGTTTCCGCGCAGAGTCTCTAAACTAAACTCAAACTCACCACTGCGGCAAGAAATAGCCAGGAACAATGACTTCGCAACCTCTTCATTCGCCATGGATTGAAGCCGGGTAAAGTATCATGTTGCCGTCCTTGATAAAGTATCAGTGAATTTAGAAAAGTCTTCAAAACGTACCATTATGCTGCACCCACCGTTCACTGCCAGGCGCACAACTACTGTTATTATTGTGTGGAGCAGTAGCCAGTAACCCATTTGGTGTTGGCCTTTCTGCCATCTGCAGACATGACCTCTGACCTTCTCAAAGCTGCAGAACGTTGGAATGGTCATAAGTAATTGCAGTCCTTCAACCACTTCCTGACAGTGAATCTGCAGAAAGTACTTGGGGATCAATACAGAGCCACCAGGGACTTGGCTGCAAACTATACAACCTCCCGTCCTTTACAAACTCCACTGGCTCCCCATCCCCCAGAGAATCCAGTACAAAATCCTCCTCATAACCTACAAAGCCCTCCATAACCTGGCCCCATCCTACCTGACTGACCTCCTCCACAGGCACACTCCCACCTGCACCCTCCGCTCTGCCGCTGCCAATCTCCTATCCCCCCACATCCGGACCAAACTCAGATCCTGGGGGGACAGGGCTTTCTCCATCGCTGCTCCCACCCTATGGAACTCACTACCCCAAACCGTCAGAGACTCCTCCTCACTCACCACATTCAAAACATCGCTGAAGTCTCACCTGTTCAGCACTGCCTTCAACCACTGACCGTCACCTCACCTTCTGTCTCCTTTCTCTGTTCGTTTACTTATTTATCTATTTATTCACTTCCCTATGTTCTCTAAATCCCTGTAAAGCGTCTTTGAGTATATGAAAAGCGCTATATAAATGTAATGCATTATTATTATTATTATTATTATTATATCGCATGCCAGGACGGAACTGTGATCTGAACTCTGACATTTAAAAGTCGCCCAGGTCTGATGAAGAAAGCGTCTTTCACCTGCACTGCCCTTGATTTGGATGTTGACAGGTACAACCTAATTGGCATGGATGTGGTGGAAGTATCAGTTGAGGATAGCCTTCGAGCGGCTGTCCTCAGACAGAGTCTTCATTAGCAGCAGTTACTGCTCACCTGACACTGACTGCCATGTACATTGGGCACTGCAATGTCGAAGGCACTGGACAGAGTCTAGATGTGACAGAGAGAGTCACGGAATGATACAGCATGGTAACAGTCCATTCGGCCCAACTCGCCCACACCGACCAACATGTGCCACCTACGCTAGTCCCATCTGCCCGTGTTTGGCCCATATCCCACCAAACCTGTCCCGTCCATGTACCTGTCCAAATATCTTTGAAATGGTGCAGCGGTAGAGTTTCTGCCTCACAGCGCCAGAGACCCATGTTCAATCCTGTCCATGAGTGATGTCTGTACGGAGTTTGTACGTTCTCCACGTGATCGCGTGGGTTCTCTCCGGCTGCTCGGGTCTCCTCACATGTTCCAAAGACCCGGCTAACTGTCTTCTGTAAATTGTCCCCAGTGTGTGTAGGATAGAACTAGTGTACGGGGGATCGCTGGTCGGCACGAACTCGATGGGCCAAAGGGCCTGTTTCCACACTGTATCTCTAAACTAAATTAAACGAAACTAAATGTCAAAACAAGGAACTGTAGGTGCTGGTTTACAAAACTCAGCGGGTCAGGCAGCATCTGTGGAGAACAGGGATAGGTGACGTTTCACAGAGTGCTGGAGTAACTCAGCGGGTCAGGCAGCATCTGTGGAGAACAGGGATAGGTGGCGTTTCACAGAGTGCTGGAGTAACTCAGCGGGTCAGGCAGCATCTGTGGAGAACATGGATAGGTGACGTTTCACAGAGTGCTGGAGTAACTCAGCGGGTCAGGCAGCATCTGTGGAGAACATGGATAGGTGACGTTTCACAGAGTGCTGGAGTAACTCAGCGGGTCAGGCAGCATCTGTGGAGAACATGGATAGGTGACGTTTCACAGAGTGCTGGAGTAACTCAGCGGGTCAGGCAGCATCTGTGGAGAACATGGATAGGTGACGTTTCACAGAGTGCTGGAGTAACTCAGCGGGTCAGGCATTACAATGTCTTGGCCTCCACAGCCTTCTGTGGCAAAGAATTCCCCAGATTCACCACCCTCTGGCTAAAGAAACTCCTCCTCATCTCCTTCCTCAAGGAACGTCCTTTAATTCTGAGGCTGTGCCTTCTGTTCCTAGACTCTCCCACTGGTGGAACCATCCTCTCCACATCCACTATGTCCAGGCCTTTCTGTATTCGGCAAATTTCAGAGGGTAGGTGGAAACGGGAGGAAACCCACGCGGTCACTGGGAGAACGTGCAATCTCCGTGCAGACAGCAGCCGTGGTCAGTCCGGCAGCTCATTCCCTCTTGTGCCGTGAGTTGGTCGAACCGTCCCTTTGTGCTGACTGCCACTTGCTGCAAGGATATCTTGGCGATCGCTTCGCTCAACACCTGCGCTCAGTCCGCCTTAACCAACCTGATCTCCCGGTGGTTCAGCACTTCAACTCCCCCTCCCACTCCCAGTCTGACCTTTCTGTCATGGGCCTCCTCCAGTGCCATAGTGAGGCCCACCGCAAATTGGAGGAACAGCACCTCATATTTCGCCTGGGCAGCTTGCAGCCCAGCGGTATGAACATCGACTTCTCCAACTTTAGATAGTTCCTCTGTCCCTCTCTTCCCCTCCCCCTTCCCAGATCTCCCTCTATCTTCCTGTCTCCACCTATATCCTTCCTTTGTCCCGCCCCCCCCTGACATCAGTCTGAAGAAGGGTCTCGACCCGAAACGTCACCCATTCCTTCTCTCCTGAGATGCTGCCTGACCTGCTGAGTTACTCCAGCATTTTGTGAATAAATACCTTCGATTTGTACCAGCATCTGCAGTTATTTTCTTACACTAGGATATCTCAAAGATCGTCCTTTGGAAGCTCAAAGCCCAAAGGTCCTCGGAATGTGTAGGAAGCAACTGCAGATGCTGGTTTAAATGGAAGATAAAAACAACGTGCTGGAGCAACTCAGCGGGACAGGCAGCACCTCTGGGGAGAAGGAATGAGTGACGTGTGGGGTCGAGACCCGTCTTCAGGATGCCGGCACAGCGCATTATAGTTGGCACAGCGCATTATCAGCAACGCATCTGCATAACTAATCCAGCAGCACAGGTGTAAACCCGCCACAAAAGGTTGCGAATTTAAAGCTCAATTATTCAATGAAGTGCAGAATTTGAAAAGCAGTGGTTACCCTGGAAACGCCACGTTGCTGAGAATCACCCTGGGGAGGTTAATTTGCCCGTCCAGAGATCAAAGACTTCATGTAGACAGAGACAGAGGGCCCAGGGTTACACACTCCTCTCCACCATCCCCCGTTTTGGATTAATGGACAGATGCAGCTCGGAAACAGGCCCTTCGGCCCAACGAGCCCACGCCCACCACCGATCACCCACTCACGCACTAGTTCTGTGTTATCCCACTTTCTCATCCGCTCCCTACACACCAGCGACAATTTACAGAGGGCCGAATAACCTAGAAACCCACACGTGTGAGTGGAAACTGGAGCTCCTCAAGTTCAGGCTCCATTTTAGCCCTACGCTCCTGATATTTGGGCACTCAGTACAGATGGGGGGGGGAGGGTCGGTGGGTGGGGGGAGGGGGTCTCCCTGTCGGTCTGCTCCTGGGCCTGGCCATGATGGCCGCTCGCGGGTCCAGGCAGCGGGCAGTCGACGGCCGCCCAGACGTCGGCCGCGTGCCCCTTCCCCGGGCCTACGTCCGTGCCCGCGTGTCCCTGGAGAGGAAACACGCCGTGTCCACGGGGACGCTGGAGGCCTTCCGTGAACGCTGGTCACCGCGGGGGGTTGAGTGTATTATTGATATAGTTGATGATAATAGACAATAGACAATAGGTGCAGGAGGAGGCCATTCGGCCCTTCGAGCCAACACCGCCACTCATTGTGAGCATGGCTGATCATTCACAATCAGTACCCCGTTCCTGCCTTCTCCCCACACCCCCTGACTCCGCTATCCTTAAGAGCTCTATCTAACTCTCTCTTGAAAGCATCCAGAGAATTGGCCTCCACTGCCTTCTGAGGCAGAGAATTCCACAGATTCACAACTCTCTGACTGAAAAAGTTTTTCCTCATCTGTGTTCTAAATGGCCTACCCCTTATTCTTAAACTGTGGCCCCTGGTTCTGGACTCCCCCAACATTGGGAACATGTTTCCTGCCTCTGACGTGTCCAACCCCTTAATAATCTTATACGTTTCGATAAGATCCCCTCTCATCCTTCTAAATTCCAGTGTATACAAGCCCAGTCACTCCAGTCTTTCAACGTACGACAGTCCCGCCATTCCGGGATTTAACCTAGTAAACCTACGCTGCACTCCCTCAATATCAAGAATGTCCTTCCTCAAAATTGGAGACCAAAACTGCACACAGTACTCCAGGTGCGGTCTCACTAGGGCCCTGTACAACTGCAGAAGGACCTCTTTGCTCCTATACTCAACTCCTCTTGTTATGAAGGCCAACATTCCATTGGCTTTCTTCACTGCCTGCTGTACCTGCATGCTTCCTTTCAGTGACTGATGCACTAGGACACCCAGATCTCGTTGTACGTCCCCTGTTCCTAACTTGACACCATTCAGATAATACTCTGCCTTCCTATTCTTACCACCAAAGTGGATAACCTCACACTTATCCACATTAAACTGCATCTGCCAAGCATCCGCCCACTCACACAACCTGTCCAAGGCACCCTGCAACCTCATAGCATCTTCCTCACAGTTCACACTACCACCCAGCTTTGTGTCATCTGCAAATTTGCTAATGTTACTTCTAATCCCTTCATCTAAGTCATTAATGTATATTGTAAATAGCTGCGGTCCCAGCACCGAGCCTTGCGGTACCCCACTAGTCACTGTCTGCCATTCTGAAAGGGACCCGTTAATCCCTACTCTTTGTTTCCTGTCTGCCAACCAATTTTCTATCCATGTCAGTACCCTACCCCCAATACCATGTGCTCTAATTTTACCCACTAATCTCCTATGTGGGACCTTATCAAAGGCTTTCTGAAAGTTTAGGTACACTACATCCACTGGCTCTCCCTTATCCATTTTCCTAGTTACATCCTCACAAAATTCCAGAAGATTAGTCAAGCATGATTTCCCCTTCGTAAATCCATGCTGACTCAGAACGATCCTGTTACTACTATCCAAATGCTTCGCAATTTCTTCTTTTATAATTGACTCCAGCATCTTCCCCACCACTGATGTCAGACTAACTGGTCTATAATTTCCCGTTTTCACTCTCTCGCTCCTTTCTTAAAAAGTGGGACAACATTAGCTCCCCTCCAATCCACAGGAACTGATCCTGAATCAATAGATCATTGGAAAATGATCACCAATGCGTCCACTATTTCTAGAGCCACTTCCTTAAGTACCCTGGGATGCAGACCATCAGGCCCTGGGGATTTATCAGCCTTCAGTCCCATCAGTCTACCCAACACCATTTCCTACCTAATGTGGATTTCCTTCAGTTCCTCCGTTACCCTAGGACCTCTGTCCACTAGTACATCTGGGAGATTGTTTGTGTCTTTCTTAGTGAAGACAGATCCAAAGTACCTGTTCAACTCGTCTGCCATTTCCTTGTTCCCCATAATAAATTCACCTGCTTCTATCTGCAAGGGACTCATATTTGTCTTAACTATGTTTTTTCTCTTCACATACCTAAAGAAGCTTTTACTATCCTCCTTTATATTCTTGGCTAGCTTACCTTCGTACCTCATCTTTTCTCCCCGTCTTGCCTTTTTAGTTATCTTCTGCTGCTCTTTAAAAGAGTCCCGATCCTCTGGCTTCCCACTCATCTTTGCCATGTTATACTTACATAGAAACATAGAAAATAGATGCAGGAGGAGGCCATTCGACCCTTCGAGCCAGCACCGCCATTCATTGTGATCATGGCTGATCATCCACAATCAGTAACCTGTGCCCAACATCTCCCCATATCCCTTGATTCTACTAGCCCCCAGAGCTCTATCTAACTCTCTCTTAAATTCATCCAGTGATTTGTCCTCCACTGCCCTCTGTGGCAGAGAATTCCACAAATTCACAACTCTCTGGGAGAAAAAGTTCCTTCTCACCTCAGTCCTAAATGGCCTCCCCCTTATTCTAAGACTGTGGCCCCTGGTTCTGGACTCCCCCAACATTGGGAACATTTTTCCTGCATCTAGCAACATTTTTCCTGCAACTTCTTCTCCTTTATTTTTACACTGTCCTTGACTTCCCTTGTCAGCCACGGGTGCCTCTTACTCCCCTTTGAATCTTTCTTCCTCTTTGGAATGAACTGATCCTGCATCCTCTGCATTATTCCCAGAAATACCTGCCATTGTTGTTCCACCGTCTTCCCTGCTAGGGTCTCTTTCCAGTCAACTCTGGCCAGCTCCTGCCTCATGCCTCCATAGATCCCCCTTGCTCAACTGCAAAACTGACACTTCCGATTTTCCCTTCTCCCTTTCAAATTGCAGATTAAAACTTATCATATTATGGTCACTACCTCCTAATGGCTCTTTAACCTTGAGTTCCCTTATCAAATCCGGTTCATTACACAACGCTAAACCCAGAATTGCCTTCTCCCTGGTAGGCTCCAGTACAAGCTGCTCTAAGAATCCATCTCGGAGACACTCCACAAACTCCTTTTCCTGGGGTCCATTACCAACCTGATTTTCCCAGTCTACCTGCGTGTTGAAATCTCCCATAACCACCGTAGCATTACATTTGCGACATGCCAATTTTAGCTCTTGATTCAACTTGCACCCTATGTCGAGGCTACTGTTTGGGGGCCTGTAGATAACTCCCATTAGGGTCTTTTTACCCTTACAATTCCTCATTTCTATCCATACTGATTCTACATCTCCTGATTCTATGTCACCCCTTCAAAGGGACTGAATATCATTCCTCACCAACAGAGCGACCCCACCCCCTCTGCCCACCTGTCTGTCTTTTCCATGTGTCGTATACCCCTGAATATTCAGCTCCCAGCCCTGGTCCTCTTGTAGTAATGTCTCAGTGATTCCCACAACATCATACTTGCCAATGTCTAACTGAGCCTCAAGCTCATCCACTTTATTTCTTATACTTCGCGCATTTAAATACAACACTTTAACTTCGGTATTCACCTCCCCTCTCCCACCGGTCACAATTGGCCCTGACCTTACTCTCTTATCCCATCTAGAACTTCCCTTCCCATTAATTCGAGTCTTTTTCAACTTTTCCTGTAATCACTTCCCCTTTAACTCCATCTTTATATTCCCAATTTGTCATCCCCTGCCCCCCACTACTTAGTTTAAACCCACACGTGTAGCACTGGCAAACCTGATATTTTAATTTGATGACTTTTTGTTTTGTAAAATGTCAATAGAGGCAGTTTTTGATCATGTTTGTTTTGAATAAAAGCATTTTGTAAAAGAAGTGGTCACATGGAGAGTGTGCAAACTCCACGCACACACAGACCGCACTCGTAGTCAAGTCAAGTCAAGTTTATTTGTCACATACACATACAAGATGTGCAGTGAAATGATAGTGGCAATGCCTGCGGATTGTGCTAAAACTACAAACAGAATAGATTTTTTTTTTTTTAAAGACAAAACACAAAAAATAAATCAATACAGTAAATTAAATGAGTCCCTGGTGATATGAGAGTTAACAGTCCTGATGGCCTGTGGGAAGAAACTCCTTCTCATCCTCTCTGTTTTCACAGCGTGACAGCGGAGGCGTTTGCCTGACCGTAGCAGCTGGAACAGTCCGTTGCTGGGGTGGCAGGGGTCCCCCATAATGTTGCTGGCTCTGGATCTGCACCTCCTGATGTATAGGTCCTGCAGGGGGACGAGTGTATGCAGGGGGGCGAGTCATGATTGGACCGGGGTTTCTGGCTCTGTAAGGCAACAACTCTACTGCTGCGCCACTGTGCCACACAGGCATGAGAAAGTACTGTGGGAGTCCCGCAGCAGAGAAGCACACGTCCTCCCATAGCCTGCAGTTCCATCCTCCCAGCAGTCCCATCTTTGCAACATCGCCTCTGACTCTGGGCACCGTCCACACCAACAGAATGACCCTGCCAAAGATCTTTATCCAGCCTTGGTGAGACCGCACCTGGAGTATTGTGTGCAGTTTTGGTCTCCTAACCTGAGGAAAGACGTTCTTGCCTTAGAGGGAGTACAGAGAAGGTTCACCAGATTGATCCCTGGGATGGCAGGACTTTCATATGAAGAAAGACTGGATAGACTAGGCTTGTACTCGCTGGAATTTAGAAGACTGAGGGGGGATCTTATAGAAACATATAAAATTCTTAAGGGGTTGGAGAGGCTAGATGCGGGAAGATTGTTCCCGATGTTGGGGGAGTCCAGAACCAGGGGTCACAGCTTAAGGATAAGGGGGAAGTCTTTTAGGACCGAGATGAGAAAACATTTCTTCACACAGAGAGTTGTGAGTCTGTGGAATTCTCTGCAAAAGAAGGTAGTTGAGGCCAGTTCATTGGCTATATTTAAGAGGGAGTTAGATGTGGCCCTTTTTGCTAAAGGGATCAGGGGGTATGGAGAGAAGGCAGGTACGGGATACTGAGTTGGATGATCAGCCATGATCATATTGAATGGCGGTGCGTACAGGCTCGAAGGGCCGAATGGCCTACTCCTGCACCTATTTTCCATGTTTCTATGTTTCTATCACACTACTCTCTTCAGGGTGGCAGGGTGGTGCAGCGGGTAGTGCCGCTGCCTCTCAGCATGAGAGACCCGGGTTCCATCCTGACCACGGGTGCTGTCTGTACGGAGTTTGCACGTTCTCCCCGTGACCTGCGTGGGTTTTCTCTGGGTGCCCCAGTTTCCTCCCACACTCCAAAGACGCGCGGGTTTGTAGGCTAATTGGTTTTTGTAAGTTAGAAACATAGAAACATAGAAAAATAGCTGCAGTAGTAGGCCATTCGGCCCTTCGAGCCAGCGCCACAATTCAATATGATCACGGCTGATCATCCAAAATCAGTATTCCTGCTTTTTCCTCATATCCCTTGATTCCTTTAGCCCTCAGAGCTAAATCTAACTCTCTCTTGAAAACATCCAGTGAATCGGCCTCCACTGCCCTCTGTGGCAGAGAATTCCACAGATTCACAACTCTCTGGGTGAAAATATGTTTCCTCATCTCAGTTCTAAATGGCCGACCCCTTATTCTTAAACTGTGACCCCTGGTTCTGGACTCCCCCAACATCGGGAACATTTTTCCTGCATCTAGCCTGTCCAATCCATTAAGAATTTTACATGTTTCTATAAGATCCCCTCTCATCCTTTTAAATTCCAGTCAATACAAGCCCAGTGGACCCATTCTTTCATCATATATCAGTCCTGTATAGTTGTCCCTCGTGTGTAGGATAGTGCTAGTGTACGGGGGGATCGCTGGTCATCACGGACTCGGTGGGCCGAAGGGCCTGTTTCCACGCTGTATCTCTAAACTAAACTATACTGAACTCTGTGGGAGATTGCTGTGCCTGCTCTACCTCCCAGCAGCCTGCAAGTGTGCATTGCCACGTTATGTGCCAGTGTGTGACACCAGTTTGTAAACATAATCTTTCTGTTTGCCATAGTTTGTTAGCAAACTGTGTTGCTGTACCAGCATGTGGCATCCCTTTGCCAACATATGGTATCCAAGCAACTGCATTTCGTATTAAGTCTTGTCAACATGCTGTACCCTTGTGCCAGTGCGTGGCATCGCGGTGCCAGCATATGGCTCGTGCATGGTACTGTGTGGTATTGGTTTGCCAAGCATATGGTGGTCAAGTGCAGCCTGGCCAATGTTCCCTGCACACCTAACAGCCTGTGGTATCAGTATGTCAATATAGTCGGCAAATATACCATTCACTGTTACTGTACCAACATACTACAGCCACACGCTAAGTTAAAGCTTGATAGCGCACACCACCAGACTCAGGAACAACTTCTTCAATTTCAATACCAGGCTTCTGAACGGTCCTTCTAAGCTAAGGTACTGACCGATTCACCTCTACCCCATTGTATCCATTGTGCCGTTTAGGGTTGGGACCCTTCTTCGTACTTCTCCTTGTTTCTACATATTGACTTTTTTTTAGTTTAGTTTAGAGATACAGCGCGGAAACAGGCCCTTCGGCCCACCGAGTCCACGCCGACCAGAGATCCCCGCACACTAACACTATCCTACACACACTAGGGACAAGTTACGTTTATACCAAGCCAATTAACCTACAAATCTGTACGTCTTTGGAGTGTGGGAGGAAACCGGAGCACCCGGAGAAAACCCACGCAGGTCACGGGGAGAACGTACAAACTCCACACAGACAGCACCCGTAGTCAGGATGGAACCCGGGTCTGTGGCGGTGTGAGGCAGCAGCTCTACCCGCTGCACCACTGGGACGCCCTCTTGCCCAGAGTAGGCGAATCGAGAACCAGAGGACAAGGTTCCATCTCCACTCTCAATTTCCTGCAGCTTTTCAAAACCATTTGAGCTTTGATTTTGCAGTTGATTCAATCACCTTAAAGCTGCAAATGACCTGCCTGTTGTGTTTTCCACTCAAAAGTCATCTATTCTCAGTGTAAGTGCCGTGCTCTGTGGCTTTTGCACGACGCGCTCAAAGTAATGGATTGCAAGGCAGGCTGCGATGTGTCAATCTGACGATGCACAGAAATTCAGCCACAAAACGCTGGCTTGTTTCGTTCTCAGCCTGATCTCTTGCCCAGAGTAGGGGAATTGAGGACCAGAGGACACAAGTTCAAGGTGAAGGGGAAAAGATTTAATAGGAATCTGAGGGGTAACTTTTTCACACAAAGGGTGCAGGGCCGTTTTTACAGCATTATGGGCCCCCGGGCAAAGCAGTGTACTGGGGCCCCTACCGTTACTCTCCCCCACCCCCCTTTCCCTACCAGCCCCCCCCCCCCTGTCGTGCCGGCGAAAAGCACTTACCGAAAAGCACTTAGCGATGGACTTAGGGTGCTACATTGTTGCGAAAAGCACTTACAGATCGCTGTGAGAAGCACTTAGGGACCGAAAATGTTGCGAAAAAAGCACTTATTGAACCTACATTTTTAAAGTAGTATTTACTTATTGCAAGTCACTTAACATACACAGATCAGCATGGGGCCCCTATGCTCGTGGGGCCCCCGGGCAAGTGCCCATCAGGCCCATGCGTTAAGACGGCCCTGAAAGGATGGTGGGTGTACGGAACGAGCTGCCAGAGGAGGTAGTTGAGGCTGGGACTATCCTAATGTTTAAGAAACAGTTAGACAGGTACATGCATAGGACGGGTTTAGAGGGAAATGGGCCAAACGCGGGCAGGTGGGAGTAGTGCAGATGGGACATGTTGGCCGGTGTGGGCAAGTTGGGCCGAAGGGCCTGTTTCCATGCTGCAAGATTCTGTGACTCTATGACGCTATGACTATCTCACAGGCTAAGTTGTATGGCCTTCCTTGAAGTGAGCTAATCAATGGGTGCTTTTGGGCTGGAAGGCTGTTCACTGGCTGAGTGGAGTCCTTTGATGCATGTTCAGTCAATTCATGATCTAGACGATTAATACTGACTGCCTCTGGCGTCACGGATTATATTTTTTAACTAGCTTTCAAATGACTAATCTTGCATTCACAGCTTCCTCAGTGTAAACTCATTTCCAGATTCATAATATGCGCAGCATAGAATTGCATTTCTCTCACTATTTAGCCAATCTCCATAAGTGGTCCCCAGTAAGTTGGATTGCTGGGATTGTCCAATTAATAGTGGTCACTTACTTATCGGTTGATAAGTCCACATCGACCATCGATCACCCGTTCACACTAGTTCTGCGTCATCCCACTTTCTCACCCGCTCCCTACACACCAGGGGCAGTTTACAGAGGGGCGAATTAACCTGCAAACCCGCACGTGTTTGGGATGTGGGAGGAACAGGGCGGCACGGTGGCGCAGCGGTAGAGTTGCTGCCTCACAGCGCCAGAGACCCGGGTTCCATCCTGACTACGGGTGCTGTCTGTACGGAGTTTGTACGTTCTCCCCGTGACCTGCGTGGGTTTTCTCCGGGTGCTCCGGTTTCCTCCCACACTCCAAAGACGTATAAATGTCACCCATTCCTTCTATCCGGAGATGCTGCCTGTCCCACTGAGTTACTCCAGCATTTTGTGTCTATCTATGGTGGTCAAAACTCCATCTACACCTCACACTGCCTCGGCAAGGCCAGCAGCATAATCAAGGACCAGTCTCACCCCCGGTCTCTCCCTCGTCTCCCCTCTCCCATCGGGGAAGAGGAACAGAAGTGTGAAAACGCACACCTCCAGATTCAGGGACAGTTTCTTCCCGGCTGTTATCAGGCAACTGAACCATCCCACCACAACCAGAGAGCAGTGCTGAACTACTATCTACCTCATTGGAGAACTCTTGGACTATCTTTAACCGGACTTTACTGGACTCTATCTTGTACTAAACGTTATTCCCTTTATCATGTATCTTTACACTGTGGATGCTCGCTTGTAATCCAGCCACTCTGACCTTTGCCATCGAGCCCTCTCTACCCTCCCCCGCTCCTCCCCTCCCACCGCCTCCACTGTCAATGCATAAAGCCCAGCACCTCCCTGACAACACATTCCCTCCCTTTATTCACACACTCCCTCCCTCCCTTCTTTTCTTCACACACCCTCTCCCTCCCTTTATTCACATTCTCTCCCTCCACTCTCTCTCACCATCTCTTTTTTCACACACTCTCTCTCTCTCCCTTTATTCACACACTCCCTCCTTCCCTTTCTTCAGTCTCTCCCCCTCCCTTTATTCACACTCTCTCTTTATTCACACACTCCCTCCTTTCCTTTCTTCACACAGTCTCTCCACCTCTTTATTCATACACTCGCTCTCCCTTTATTCACACCCTCTCTCCCTTTATTCACACACTCCCTCTTTCCCTTTTTTCACAATCTCTCCCCCTCTCTTTATTCACTCTCTCTTTATTCACACACTCCCTCCTTCCCTTTCTTCACACAGTCTCTCCCCCTCCCTTTATTCACACACTCGCTCTACCTTTATTCACACGCTTGCGGTCCCTTTATTTACACTCTCTCTCCGTCCCTTCATTCACTCTCTCTCTCACTCCTCTACACGATTCTCTCACCCTCCCCGCACTCTCTCCTTCCCCCTTCCCCATTCCCACTCCGTCTCGAGAACCGTGACCTCCAGGTTCAAGAGCAGCTTGTTCCCGTCAGCCATTGGGCTCTTGTACAACCCTGCACAACACTAACCACAACCCTGCCTCAGCACCCAACGAGCCTGGACTCTTTACAATCAAGGTCTCACTGAGTCCTTGGGCCACGTACACATCCAGTCTGAAGAAGGGTCCCGACCTG
The DNA here is from genome assembly GCF_053455715.1 of Rhinoraja longicauda. Lineage (NCBI taxonomy): Eukaryota > Metazoa > Chordata > Chondrichthyes > Rajiformes > Arhynchobatidae > Rhinoraja > Rhinoraja longicauda. The sequence goes on from NC_135994.1 coordinate 8,496,021, forward strand.
AAACGTTGCCTGTCCATTCCCCTCCATTGATGTTGCAGATGATACAAAGCTGGGTGGTAGTGTGAACTGTGAGGAAGATGCTATGAGGTTGCAGGGTGACTTGGACAGGTTGTGTGAGTGGGCGGATGCATGGCAGATGCAGTTTAATGTGGATAAGTGTGAGGTTATCCACTTTGGTGGTAAGAATAGGAAGGCAGAGTATTATCTGAATGGTGTCAAGTTAGGAACAGAGGACGTACAACGAGATCTGGGTGTCCTAGTGCATCAGTCACTGAAAGAAAGCATGCAGGCACAGCAGGCAGTGAAGAAAGCCAATGGAATGTTGGCCTTCATAACAAGAGGAGTTGAGTATAGGAGCAAAGAGGCCCTTCTGCAGTTGTACAGGGCCCTAGTGAGACCGCACCTGGAGTACTGTGTGCAGTTTTGGTCTCCAAATTTGAGGAAGGATATTCTTGCTATTGAGGGCGTGCAGCGTAGGTTTACTAGGTTAATTCCCGGAATGGCGGGACTATCATATGTTGAAAGACTGGAGTGACTAGGCTTGTATACACTGGAATTTAGAAGGATGAGAGGAGATCTTATCGAAACGTATAAGATTATTAAGGGGTTGGACACGTTAGAGGCAGGAAACATGTTCCCAATGTTGGGGGAGTCCAGAACAAGGGGCCACAGTTTAAGAATAAGGAGTAGGCCATTTAGAACTGAGATGTGGAAAAACATTTTCAGTCAGAGAGTTGTGAATCTGTGGAATTCTCTGCCTCAGAAGGCAGTGGAGGCCAATGCTCTGAATGCATTCAAGAGAGTGCTAGATAGAGCTCTTAAGGATAGCGGAGTCAGGGGGTATGGGGAGAAGGCAGGAACAGGGTACTGATTGAGAATGATCAGCCATGATCACATTGAATGGCGGTGCTGGCTCGAAGGGCCGAATGGCCTCCTCCTGCACCTATTGTCTATTGTCTATTGACCTGCTGAGTTCCTCCAGCACTTTGTGTTCTAGGCAAGGTCCCAGCGGCTGCAGTTCCTTGCGTCTCGCTAGGTTCGCACTGTTCGAGTCTTGTTTCTCGAGTATGTGATAATTCATTGTATGTTTAGCTGTGTGTTGTTGTGTTGATGAGCAGCACTTAAGAATCTCATTCTTCCAAATTCTGGTGCATATGACAATTAAACCCCCAACTCTCTTTTGACTCATTAAAAATCATAAATCAGATCCACTTCTCTGCTGTTTTGAGATATCCTGGTAACAGGAAAGCAGGGCGTGGGGACTTTGGAAAAATATCACATGGATCCAAATGAAGTGTAAAGTTGCATTCGTCAGTAGATGTCGTGGTGTATTCTTGGCTTCCGAATCTTGGCATAATGAAGCATCTATGAAGAAAGAGGAAGCAACATGAGTTTGCTGTTAGCCTTCTCACCTCTGGATTACACCATCCATCCCTCTGTGCTGTGAATGCCAAAGACAGACAAAGGGCCGGAGCACAGGAACATCATGACAGACACTATCTTCCCACTTCCAGAGCTGTGACCTTGGTCAGGATTAAAGTAAAGGCTGTAAACATTCATGGGCGCAGCTCTCTCGCTCGCTCCTCCCCCTCCCTCAACTTCAATTTTATATGATCATAAGACATAGGAGCAGAATGAGGCCATTCGGCCCATCAGGTCTACTCCGCCATTCAATCGTGGCTGATCTATTTTCCCCTCTCAACCCCATTCTCCTGCCTTCTCCCCACAAAGGCTCTGGACTATATAGACTTGGGGACATCATCCTTTTTAAATTTAGTGATACAGGCCCTTCGGCCCACCGTGTCCGCACCAGCCAGCGATCCCCGCACACTAGCACCATCCTACATACCCTGGGGGCAATGTACAATTGTACTGAAGCCAAATAACCTACAAACTTATACGTCTTTGGAGTGTGGGAGGAAACCGGAGCACCCGGAGAAAACCCACGCAGGTCACGGGGAGAACGTACAAACTCCGTACAGACAGCGCCCGTAGTCAGGATGGAACCCGGGTCTCTGGCGCTGTGAGGCAGCAACTCTACCGCTGTGCCACCGTGCACCATTTTGCACTATTATTGACTATTTATTTGTTTGTTTCTCTTCTGGACTTCTGGAAAGGCCAGGGCAAGAAATCACTACTTTGATAATTGGAAGGGATAATTATTCCCAGTGGCATCTTGCTCTTCCAATTACTACTGTTAAAGATTGACTGCCCTTAACAATCCGAATCAGCTTTTCAAAACCGCAGACCATCTGACAGTAGATTTATGGCCATCAGTGTCACTCACTCCACAGCCTCTCTCACAGTGATGAAAGACACTGGCTCAGTTGTAATTAAGACTTTAGACTTTAGAGATACAGTGTGGAAACAGGCCCTTCTGCCCACTGAGTCCATAAGTTGTAGGAGCAGAATTAGGCCATTTGGCCCATCGAGTCCACTCCACCAATCAATCATGGCTGATCTATCTCTCCCTCCCAACCCCATTCTCCTGCCTTCTCCCCATAACCTCTGACACCCGTACTGATCAAGAACCTATCTCTGCCTTAAAAATACCCATTGACTTGGCCTTCAGTGGCAAAGAATCCCATGTCAACCAGACACTAGCACTATCTTACAAGGGAAATTTACAATTTTACCAAAGCCTCGTTAACCTACAAACCTGTAGTTATTTGGAGTGTGGGATAGACAATAGACAATAGGTGCAGGAGTAGGCCATTCGGCCCTTCGAGCCAGCACCGCCATTCAATGTGATCATGGCTGATCATTCTCAATCAGTACCCCATTCCTGCTTTCTCCCCATACCCCCTGACTCCGCTATCCTTAAGAGCTCTATCTAGCTCTCTCTTGAATGTATTCAGAGAATTGGCCTCCACTGCCTTCTGAGGCAGAGAATTCCACAGATTCACAACTCTCTGACTAAAAAAGTTTTTCCTCATCTCTGTTCGAAATGGCCTACCCCTTATTCTTAAACTGTGGCCCCTGGTTCTGGACTCCCCCAACATTGGGAACATGTTTCCTGCTTCTAACATGTCCAACCCCTTAATAATCTTATATGTTTCGATAAGATCCCCTCTCATCCTTCTAAATTCCAGTGTATACAAACCTAGTCGCTCCAGTCTTTCAACATATGACAGTCCCGCCATTCCGGGAATTAACCTAGTAAACCTACGCTGCACGCCCTCAATAGCAAGAATATCCTTCCTCAAATTTGGAGACCAAAACTGCACACAGTACTCCAGGTGCGGTCTCACTAGGGCCCTGTACAACTGCAGAAGGACCTCTTTGCTCCTATACTCAACTCCTCTTGTTATGAAGGCCAACATTCCATTGGCTTTCTTCACTGCCTGCTGTACCTGCATGCTTCCTTTCAGTGACTGATGCACTAAGACACCCAGATCACGTTGTACGTCCCCTTTTCCTACCTTGACACCATTCAAATAAACCGGAGCACCCGGAGAAAACCCACGCAGGTCACGGGGAGAACGTGCAAACTCCGTACAGACAGCACCCGTGGTCGGGATGGAACCCGGGTCTCTGGCGCTGTGAGGCAGCAACTCTACCGCTGCGCCACCGTGCTGCCCCAAATGCATCTAATTCACCAGATTAATGGAGTTCTGATTTTTCTTTAACTGGCAGGTAGTTATTTGTAAAGAATCCTGAAGGCACATTCTTTTGTAATAAACATAAACTGAATATGTTGTGTATTTCACGTGTATCTGAAGACTTCGTAAAGAACTGTATACCTAATGAAGTGTAGTCCTTGTCGTGGGATCTGGTCCGTGGGGAAGAGCATTTGAGGGGGCATTGAGAATCTCCAGTCCATGCACCCTGAGCACAAAGGCCCTGGTAGACTGCGGAAGGATCGTTTGTTAGCACTGGGCCTGTACTCGCTGGAGTTTAGAAGGATGAGGGGGGACCTCATTGAAACGTACAGAATAGTGAGTGTCCTGGATAGAGTGGATGTGGAGAGGATGTTTCCACTAGTGGGAGAGTCTAGGACCAGAGGGCACAGCCTCAGAATTAAAGGACGTTCCTTTAGAAAGCAAATGAGGAGGAATTTCTTTAGCCAGAGGGTAGTGAATCTGTGGAATTCTTTGCCAAAGACGGCTGTGGAGACCAAGTCAGTGGATATTTTTTAAATGGAGATTGACAGGTGCGGGTGTCAGGGGTTATGGGGAGAAGGCAGGAGAATGGGGTTGGGAGGGAGAGATAGATCAGCCATGATTGAATGGCATAGACTTGATGGGCCGAATGGCCTAATGCTGCTCCTAGAACCTATGAACGTATGCGAGCCAGCCTCTGGCCTGCTCCTGCCGCCACTGTATCGATGTTGCTGTCCCAGCTAAGAGTCACAATGCTATTTGGACACACTTTTGAACAACAATATCTGTTCAGGATCTATCCCACAGCCTCAGAATAAAAGTACGTACTTTTAGGGCGGCACGGTGGCGCAGCGGTAGAGTTGCCGCCTCACAGCGCCAGAGACCCAGGTTCTATCCTGACTACGGGTGCTGTCTGTACGGAGTTTGTATGTTCTCTCCGTGACCTGCGTGGGTTTTCTCCGGGTGCTCCGGTTCCCTCCCACACTCCAAAGACGTGCGGGTTTGTTGGTTAATTGCCCCTAGTGTGTATGATGTCAAACTGGGATAAGATAGAACTAGTGTGTAGAACAGCGCGGAAACAGGCCCTTCGGCCCACCGAGTCCGCGCCGACCAGCGATCCCCGCACACTAGTTCGATCCTACGCACACTATGGACAATTTACAGCAGCCAATTAACCTACAAATCCGCACGTCTTTGGTGTGTGGGAGAAAACCAGAGCACCCGGAGAAAACCCACGCAGGTCACGGGAAGAACGTACAAACTCTGTACAGACAGCATCCGTAGTCAGGATGGAACCCGGGTCTCTGGCGCCGTGAGGCACCAACTCTACCGCTGTGCCACAGTGTCGCTTCTCAACATGAAATTCTCATCACATCTGTTATGGAACTGCACTTTAATAACGATTTAGCTGCCTGTTGTCAGTATGGCTTTGAACTGGCCACCAGGGAGACGTTAAAAAAAAATCAACCCTACTTTGTCAGTTTGCACTGAATATATGTAATGTTATTGAGAAGCCAGTCACCCAGACAGGGGTAACACTCTGAATTAATCTTTGAACTGACCAGGGAATTATCCCCCAAAAAACATTTACAAGGGTCCGTAGAAACCCACACCATCACAGAGAGAACGTGCAAACTCCACACTGACAGAACTCAGCGTCAGGATTGGACCCGGGTCTCTGGCGCTGTGAGGCAGCAACATTGTAAACACGTACAGGTTTGTAGGATTTGTAGGCCTTGGTATCATTGTAAATTCAAGACATATTAGTGACAGCAGAAATGTAACATGGGCAAGTATACAGTGCTGTGTCTTGCTGGGTCACGACTGATGATTGGTATATTTGGCACTCCTTGATTAGTACGGGTGTGAGGGGTTATGGGGAGAAGGCAGGAGAATGGGGTTGAGAGGGAGATATAGATCAGCCATGATTGAATAGCACAGTAGACCTGATGGGCTGAATGGCCTAATTCCACTCTTATGACTTATGAACTTACAGTATGAACTCTGAGGCATCAATAAACCAAGTGTATATACTTGGTATATACTTGGAGCGAGAGAGAAAACGGGGAATTACAGACCAGTAAGCCTGACATCAGTGGTGGGGAAGATGCTGGAGTCAATTATTAAAGAGGTAATAATGGTGCATTTGGATAGCAGTAAAAGGATAAGTCCAAGTCAGCATAGATTTATGAAAGGGAAATCATGCTTGACTAATCTTCTGGAATTTTTTGAGGATGTGACAAGTAAAATAGATGAAGGGGAGACAGTGGGTGTAGTGTATCTAGACTTTCAGAAAGCCTTTGATAAGGTCCCACACGGGAGATTGGTGAGCAAAATTAGAGCACATGGTATTGGGGGTAGGGTGTTGACATCGATAGAAAATTGGTTGGCAGAAAGGAAGCAAAGAGTAGGAGTAAACGGGTCCTTTTCAGAATGGCAGGCAGTGGCGAGTGGAGTGCCGCAAGGCTCGGTGTTGGGGCCACAACTCTTTACCATATATATTAATGATTTGGAGGAAGGAATTATAAGTATCACTAGCAAGTTTACAGATGACACAAAGCTGGGTGGCAGTGTGAACTGCGAAGAGGATGTTAGGAGGTTGCAGGGTGACCTGGACAGGTTGAGTGAGTGGGCAGATGGGTGGCAGATGCAGTATAATGTAGATAAATGTGAGGTTATCCACTTTGGCGACAAAAACAAGGAGGCAGATTATTATCTCAATGGTGTCAGGTTAAGTAAAGGGGAAGTGCAACGAGACCTGGGTGTCCTTGTACACCAGTCACTGAAGGTTGGCGTGCAGGTACAGCAGGCAGTGAAGAAAGCTAATGGCATGTTGCCCTTCATAACGAGAGGATTTCAGTATAGGAGTAAAGAGGTTCTTCTGCAGTTGTATAGGGCCCTGGTGAGACCACATCTGGAGTATTGTGTACAGTTTTGGTCTCCTAATTTGAGGAAGGACATCCTTGTAATTGAGGCAGTGCAGCGTAGGTTCACGAGATTGATCCCTGGGATGGCATATGAGGAAAGATTGAAAAGACTAGGCTTGTATTCACTAGAGTTTAGAAGGATGGGAGGGGATCTTATAGAGACATATAAAATTATAAAAGGACTGGACAAGCTAGATGCAGGAAAAATGTTCCCAATGTTGGGCGAGTCCAGAACCAGGGGCCACAGTCTTAGAATAAAGGGGAGGCCATTTAAAACTGAGGTGAGAAGGAACTTTTACACCCAGAGTTGTGAATTTGTGGAATTCTCTGCCACAGAGGGCAGTGGAGGCCAAATCACTGGATGGATTTAAGAGAGAGTTAGATAGAGCTCTAGGGGCTAGTGGAATCAAGGGATATGGGGAGAAGGCAGGCACGGGGTATTGATTGGGGACGATCAGCCATGATCACAATGAATGGCGGTGCTGGCTCGAAGGGCCGAATGGCATCCTCCTGCACCTATTTTCCATATTTCTATGATTGAAAGTAGAGGGGAGAGAGAGAACTCATAGAAACATAGAAAATAGGTGCAGGAGGAGGCCATTCGGCCCTTCGAGCCAGCACCGCCATTCATTGTGATCATGGCTGATCGTCCACAATCAGTAACCCGTGCCTGCCTTCTCCCCATATCCCTTGATTCCACTAGCCCCTAGAGCTCTATCTAACTCTCTTTTAAATTAATCCAGTGAATCGACCTCCACTGCCCTCTGTGGCAGAGAATTCCACAAATTCACAACTCTCTGGGTGAAAAAGTTTCTTCTCACCTCAGTTTTAAATGACCTCCCTTTTATTCTAAGACTGTGTCCCCTGGTTCTCGACTCCTCCAACATTGGGAACATTTTTCCTGCATCTAGCTTGTCTAGTCCTTTTATAATTTTATACGTTTCTATAAGATCCCCTCTCATCCTTCTAAACTCCAGTGAATACAAGCCTAGTCTTTTCAATCTTTTCTTATAGATCTTATAAATGAAACAATAGTGCAAGTGACATTACAAAATGCTTTTGTCCCTGTGACTCTACTTATTTTTGTTAGATAGAGAGTTAGATAGAGCTCTTCAAGATAACGAAGCCAAGGGATATGGGGAGAAGGCAGGAATGGGGTACTGATTGAGAATGATCATCCATGATCACGATGAATGGCGATGCTGGCTCGAAGGGCCGAATGGCCTCCTCCTGCACCTATTGTCTATTGTCTATTGACCTTGTATCTGGTAGAATGTTTCTGTTACCTGCAGACATGTAAAATTGCTTTGTTTCCTGTTGCTGTGCAATTACTTTCTGCCTAAAAGCTTCTTTAGCTTGCTCAAATACGGAGGTTACTTGCTAAGTAGTCCCGAGAAAGACCTCACAGCGCCAGAGACCTAGGTTCGATCCTGACTACGGGTGCTGTCTGTACGGAGTTTGTACATTCTCTCCGTGACCTGCGTGGGTTTTCTCCGGGTTCTCTGGTTTCCAACCACACTCAAAAGACTTGCAGGTTTGTCGGTTAATTGGCCCTCTGTAAATTGCCCCTGGCGTGTAGGATAGAACTAGCGTGAATAGGTGATCACTGGTCGGCACGGACTCGGTGGGCCGAAAGGCCTGTTTCCACACCTGTTTCCACACTACGTTTAAAAACTAAAAAGAAATAAAAATTCAGGCCAGATGAGAATAGGAAGTGTCGGAAGGAACTGCAGATGCTGCTTTACACCGAAGACAGACACAAAGTGCTGGAGTAACTCAGCGGGACAGGCAGCATCTCTGGAGAGAAGGAATGGGTGATGTTTCGGGCCGAGAACTGGGGTTCTGCCCACATTCACAAACTGAATGTCAAACACCTTTCACTAAATGGCGGATTAATCCTCAATCAAGAGAGAGTTAGATTTAGCTCTTAGGGCTAAGGGAATCAATGGATATGGGGGAAAAGCCGGAACGGGGTACTGATTTTGGATGATCAGCCATGATCACATTGAATGGCGGTGCTGGCTCGAAGTGCTGAATGGCCTGCTCCTGCACCTGTTTTCTGTTTCTAAAACCTCAAAGCCTCCAATGCCCATGGGAACTCTGAATAGAAGTGACCTTGAAACACTTGCTTGTAAAAGCAGCAAATCCACATTGCCTGTAAATAAAGATAAAAAATGATTATGCATTGTTATGCAAATGTTTTAAATTGTATTTACAATTTAAATGGTTAATGCCCTTAAAAGCTTATAATTCTCAAGCAGGTTTTCCATCCGCTTGTATCTTGTCAAGTGACATTGTTTCAGATTGCAATGGCTCGCAGAGCACCATGAAGACTGCTCATAGTCTCCCAAGATGTAAGATCAAACAACAAGGCCTCTGCATAAAAGAGATTATCTGCAGATTTTAAAAGCACTTGGGGAACATCCTAATCCCACATACAATGCAGTCTTCCCATTATCACAGCTGGTAAATGGTATAAAGTTTAGTTTAGTTTCGAGATACAGTGCGCAAACAGTGGGCCAACCGGGTCCGCGCCGACCAGCGATCCCCGCACACTAAAGGGCCTGTCCCACGTAGGCGATTTTAAGGCGACCGCCGGCGACTAGGCTGTCGTCGAACGTTGGCCGGGGTGTCGCGCACGGGCACGATCGTGCGGAGTCTTCAATGAATCGTAGCGGATCTCGGCGCGGCGCGGAAACATTTACCCGCTAGAAATTTCTCAGCGGCAGCTGGCTTGTCGCCAGGTATCGTAGCTTATTGCGGGCGCTGTCTGTCGCACGCTGTCCCCAGGTTTGCTAGGTTGTCGCAGATGCATTTAGAAGCACGTGATATTCAATTAAGAAAAGGCATTTGAAGATACCAGAAGATAGTTTTGTTTAACCAATTTATTTACCGTCAGGACATTTGACGGGTAGATTGGAGGCGACAGTTTGACGGTCAGGTAAGCGTGGGAATTTCGCGATGTTTCCGAAGACGGTGTAATCTCTTAGCCAGATGCTAGTTTCACAAAAAAAATAGCTTGTATCGACCTGGCTCGGCATTGTCGTGGTCATTGTCGCGGTCATTGTCGCGGTCATCGTCGCGGTCATCGTCGTGGTCATCGTCGTGGTCATCGCCGTGGTCATCGTCGTGGTCATTGTCCTGGTCATTGTCGCGGTCATTGTCGCGGTCATTGTCATGGTCATTGTCATGGTCATTGTCGTGGTCATTGTCGTGGTCATCGTCGTGGTCATTGTCCTGGTCATTGTCGCGGTCATTGTCATGGTCACTGTCGCGGTCATTGTCATGGTCATTGTCGTGGTCATTGTCATGGTCATTGTCACAGTCATTGTCGCGGTCATTGTCGCGGTCATTGTCATGGTCATTGTCATGGTCATTGTCGTAGTCATTGTCGTGGTCATCGTCGTGGTCATTGTCCTGGTCATTGTCGCGGTCATTGTCATGGTCACTGTCGCGGTCATTGTCATGGTCATTGTCACAGTCATTGTCGTGGTCATTGTCGCGGTCATTGTCGTGGTCATTGTCGTAGGGTAAATGAAAATTTTGGCGATCTGCTACGACTTTGACAGTCGCCGGTATTTATTCACAAAATGCTGGAGTAACTCAGCAGGTCAGGCAGCACCTCTGGAGAGAAGGAATGGGTGACGTTTCGGGTCGAGACCCTTCTTCAGACTGATGTCAGGGGGGCGGGACAAAGGAAGGATATAGGTGGAGACAGGAAGATAGAGGGAGAACTGGGAAGGGGGAGGGGAAGAGAGGGACAGAGGAACTATCTAAAGTTGGAGAAGTCAATGTTCATACCACTGGGCTGCAAGCTGCCCAAGCGAAATATGAGGAGCTGTTCCTCCAATTTGCGGTGGGCCTCACTATGGCACTGGAGGAGGCCCATGACAGAAAGGTCAGACTGGGAGTGGGAGGGGGAGTTGAAGTGCTCAGCCACCGGGAGATCAGGTTGGTTAAGGCGGACTGAGCGAAGGCATTTAGCGAAACGATCGCCGAGCCTGCGTTTGGTTTCGCCGATGTAAAGAAGTTGACATCTAGAGCAGCGGATACACCCACTAGGGACAATTTTACATTTATAACCAAGCCAATTAACCTACAAACCTGTACGTCTTTGGAGTGTGGGAGGAAACTGGAGCACCCGGAGAAAGCCCACGCATGTCACGGGGAGAACGTGCAAACTCCGTACAGACAGCACCCGTGGTCAAGATCGAACCCGGGTCTCCGGCGCTGTGAGGCAGCAGCTTTACCCGCTGCGCCACCGTGCGCAGATTTTCTGGGGAAAGAACAGCGTGCTTATAAACGTGCCCAAGGACAGATATCTCACAGGCACGGGGACCTAGTTGATTGATTGATCCTTTATTGTCACGTGTACTTGGTACAGTGAGATTCTTTGTTTGCTTACCGTACAGGCATGCAAGATATGTAGGAAGGAACTGCAGACGCTGGTTTACACTGAAGATAGACCAATAAAGCTGGAGTAACTCAGCGGGACAGGCAGCATCTGTGGAGAGAAGGAGGAGAATGACCCTATTCCCTTTCTCCACAGATGCTGCCTGTCCCGCTGAGTTACTCCAACATTGTGTGTCTATCTACAGGTAATAATAATAATAATAATATATTTATTTTATATAGCGCCTTAACACATGCACAAAGCGCTTTACAAAAACAATTAACATAGAAACAAACAGACAAACTATCCTGACGGAAAAGCGGCGAATACTCAACGCCAGCGTCCTCTCACGTCAGGGTCCGGCAGTAGACATTAAAGAACACAAGACACACAGATACAATTTTTTACACAAAACAGCCATCACAGTGATTGCTCTAGGCATACCCTCACTGTGATGGAAGGCAAAGTCTTATCTCCTCCTCGTTCTTCTCCCGTGGCGCCACGAGGCGATCGAGGCTCCCAACCCCTTGAAGCCCCCACCGGGCGATGGAAAGTCCCAGGGTCGAGCCGAGCAGGCCGATGAAAGTCCTGAGCCCCCACCGGGCGATGGAAAATGCCGCGGCCGAGCCACGCAGGGCGATGAGAGTCCTGAGCCCCCACCGGGCGATGTAAAGTGCTGCGGCCGAGCCACGCAGGGTGATGAAGGGCCTGCGGGCGGGTTGATCGTGCCTCGTGCTTCGGGGCGGTCGAAGCTGCTACGGCTGGAGCTCCCAAAAGCCGGTCGCCAGCCAGGGACCTGCGAGCTCCCGATGTTGCGGTCTGCAGGGCCCACGGCCGAAGTCTCCGAGATGGTAAGTCCAGGCCCTGCGACCGGAGTCTTCGAGGTCGATCCCAGCTGGAGGCCGCCGACTCCACGATGTTAGGCCGTTGCGCGAACGGAGATACGACACGGTAAAGGTCGCATCTCCGTTGAGGAGGAGATTTAAAAAAAGGTTTCCCCCAACCCCCAACCCCCCCACCACCCCCACCACCCTCCTACATACACAGAATTAAAAATAAAACAAAACGTACATTTAACATCAACAATGACAAAAAAACACAACAAAAAAAAACGGAGAGACTGCCGGTGAGCCGCAGCTGCAGAACACAGCCACGCCCCAAGGTGTGCAAGAGTCACCATGTAAAGGCCGCTGACAAAGTTACAAATTGCCACAGAGTGCTGGGCTTTGCATCACTCCACCATTGGCCTGATGGAAACAGGGTCGAGCCCTGAACTCTCTCTTAATAACTGTCTTTATTCACACTGTCTAAACAAGTTAAACACCTCTGAATATTGCAGCAGGTGCTTCACGATCGAACGATAAGACGCACACCCTCGCTAGCCGTGCCCAGTCCAAAACACAAAGAGCTCAGGCGTGCCCCATTCTCACAGTCAATACGTTGTAGCTCGTGGGGTTGCCAGGACCTGCGGGCCTGAGCTACAGGGGGCGGTTAGACAGGCGAGGATTTTATTCCATGTAGCGCAGGAGGATGAGAAGAGACCGAATGGAGGCATATAAAATCATGAGGGGGTAGATGCACAGAGAGGGGAGGGGGGGAGGGGGGAGTGCTGCACCAATGCAGGAGGGGTTTGGGCCCAACGGGTCCACTTGGTCTAGTTTAATCCTAAAATCCAAGCCTACAACAGCAAAGAGGACACAAGGGTCTACAGATGCTGGAATATTGAAGCATTGGCCAAGAAAGCTATGGTTCACCCTCAAAAATCATCAATAAACTCCAATACATCCAGAACTCCGCTGCCCGTCTACTCACCCACTCCCCGATTCGTGACCATATCACCCCCGTCCTTTACAAGCTCCACTGGCTCCCCATCCCCCAGAGAATCCAGTACAAAATCCTCCTCATGACCTACAAAGCCCTCCATAACCTGGCCCCATCCTACCTGACTGACCTCCTCCACAGACACACTCCCACCTGCACCCTCCGCTCTGCCGCTGCCAATCTCCTGTCCCCCCCCATCCGGACCAAACTCAGATCCTGGGGGGACAGGGCTTTCTCCATCGCTGCTCCCACCCTCTGGAACTCACTACCCCAAACCGTCAGAGACTCCTCCTCACTCACCACATTCAAAACATCACTGAAGTCTCATCTGTTCAACACTGCCTTCAACCACTGACCGTCACCTCACCTTATTCTTCCTTTTCTGTTCGTTTATTTATTTATTTTTATGTTTTATTTACCCTGTAAAGCGTCTTTGAGTGTCCTGAAAAGCGCTATACAAATGTAATGTATTATTATTATTATTATTAAGAAAGCACACCAACCCCTCGACTTCCTTAGAAGTTCGGCATGTCCCCATCAACTCTCACCAACTTCTACAGATGCGCCGTACAAAGCATTTTATCGGGATGCATCTCAGCACGGTTTGGGAACAGCTCCATCCAAGACCCGCAAGAAATCGCAGAGAGTTGTGGACGCAGGCCAGACCATCACACAAACCAACCTCCTTTCCATCGATTCCATCTATACCTCATGCTGCCTCGGCAAGGCCAGCAGCCCAGACCATCACACAAACCAACCTCCCTTCCACTGACTCCATCTACACCTCACGCTGCCTACAACGCCAATTAACCTGCAACCTGCACGTCTTTGGAGTGTGGTAGGAAACCGGAGCACCCGGAGAAAACCCACGCAGGTCACGGGGAGAAGGTCCAAACTCCGTACAGACAGCGCCCGTGGTCAGGATGGAACCCGGATCTCTGGCGCCGTGAGGCAGCAACTCTACCGCTGCGCCACCCACAGTTATGCAGCAGTTAAAATTGAGTATGTGCTGGGGGACACGGAGAAATGCAATGACCAAGAGGAGAAAATTTAAAACTTAATATTACAGCACCAAATGCAACCAAGTCTAATACACAGTGACTTTTTGACGAAAGATTAGTCTATATAAATTAGTCTTATATTAGTCTAACATAAGTCTAACATCAGTTTTAAGGGATAACATATACAGCCTGCCAAACGAAGTCTAATATTCAGTGCCCAATCCAATGCCATTATTTTAATATCAATGGCTATTTTAAGTAATTATTTAAAAAATATAATGCTAATCCATTTGTCGGCAACTGACTTTTTTCCTCAATATAGCTCAAAAGATCCAGCAAGCTCACTGTAAGCCCACAAATACATAAAACATGAGAGCCTACTAAGTGGAATAGAAGTGTATTTTTCAGTCCTAGAATCTAACAATTGAATAGAAGTGTTTCAATAGAAAATCTACGTGACTGTTACAAGCCACACATAGTTTGAGAGACTCTTTGAGGTACCATGTCACAGTTGTTTTTATCTGCTTTGAGTGGGTGAGACATAATGTGTGTGAGAGCCAGCTCTTAACAATGAAGTGAAGGACTTAGTCGAAGTGAGTTAGATAGAGCTCTGGGGGCTAGTGGAATCAGGGGATATGGGGAGAAGGCAGGCACGGGTTGCTGATTGTGGACGATCAGCCATGATCACAATGAATGGCGGTGCGTACAGGCTCGAAGGGCCAAATGGCCTCCTCCTGAACCTATTTTCTATGTTTCTATGACTTTCCAAAGAGGACTGCTTTGTGTATGGAAAGAGGCCTGAATGGCAACTTCTGTGAATATCTCCCTCCAGGGATGAATAAAGTTTTATCGTATCATATCGTATCGTATCGTATCGTAACTAACCAATGCTTATAACCAGCCTCACCCAGCTCCATCTACAGAATGGCGCAGTGGAGATGGCACGGTGGCGCAGCAGTAGAGTTGCTGCCTCACAACGCCAGAGACCCGGGTTCCATCCCGACTACAGGTGCTGTCTGTGTGTCTGGAGTTTGCACGTTCTCCCCGTGACGGCGTAAAATTGTAAATCGTCCGTAGAGTGTAGGATAGTGCGAGTGTGAATGGGCGATCGCTGGTCGGCGCGGACTTGGTAGGCCGAAGGGCCTGTCTTTGAGCTGCATTGCGAAAGTCTAAAGTTTAAGAAGGTGTCCTCTGGGATCGGCCAAAGCAAAGACACACGATGGGCACCCAGCGTGGAATTAGGAAGAAACATCTTCTCCAGGAGAGCAGTTAGAGTGTGGGCAAAAGCACACAGAGTGCTGGAGTAACTCAGCGGGTCAGGCAGCATCTCTGGAGAACATGGATAGGTGACGTTTCACACAGTGCTGGAGTAACTCAGCGGGTCAGGCAGCATCTGTGGAGAACATGGATAGGTGACGTTTCACAGAGTGCTGGAGTAACTCAGCGGGTCAGGCAGCATCTGTGGAGAACATGGATAGGTGACGTTTCACACAGTGCTGGAGTAACTCAGCGGGTCAGGCAGCATCTGTGGAGAACATGGATAGGTGACGTTTCACAGAGTGCTGGAGTAACTCAGTGGGTCAGGCAGCATCTCTGGAGAACATGGATAGGTGACGTTTCACAGAGTGCTGGAGTAACTCAGCGGGTCAGGCAGCATCTGTGGAGAACATGGATAGGTGACGTTTCACAGAGTGCTGGAGTAACTCAGCGGGTCAGGCAGCATCTGTGGAGAACATGGATAGGTGACGTTTCACAGAGTGCTGGGGTAACTCAGCGGGTCAGGCAGCATCTGTGGAGAACATGGATAGGTGACGTTTCACAGAGTGCTGGAGTAACTCAGCGGGTCAGATAGCATCTTTGGAGATCATGGATAGGTGACGTTTCAGGTCGGGATCTTTCTTCAGACCGCAGTCTGATGGCTATAGTCTGTGCTTTAATGAGGGAAGAAGATAAGGTTACAACGTGAAGCGCCACTCTGAATGTGCTTCCCTTGCAGACTGCCATTGTCTTTGTTGCTGCACCTATCTGCAATGAGCAGCAAAATGGTGGTCCTTATGGTGATTGCTGGATGAATCTCCGAAAGATGACACGGACAGTCCCTTCCCCTCCCTCCCAACCCATACCCCTCTCTTTGCCCTATGCCAGGCTGCCCGCCAGTGTCTGCCCACCCTCAGCGTGGGAGCTGGTGGTTTGTCCACCTGCCCAGAGTCACCGCAGAGTATCTGGGCACCAAATGTCTCTGCCAGCGGGTAAATGAGGTTTGAGCCTCATGCTGGCTTCAGGCTGCGTGGCATCTACACTGGGTGGGCACGGGGTATGCTTTGCCAACCTATCATTCCTGCCGTCTAACTTGAAGTTAAAACTATCTCGACTGATTTTTGAGCAAAACACAGGGTGCTGGAGGTAGTCAGTGGGTCAGGCATCATCTGTGGAGGAAATGGACAGGCGATGTTTTGGGTCGGGAAGGTGTATAGAGTTTGTACGTTCTCCCCTTGACCTGCTTGGGTTTTCTCCGGGTGCTCCGGTTTCTTCCCACATTCCAAAGACGTACAGGACTGTAGGTCAATTGGCCCTCCGTACACTATCCCTAGTGGGTGGGTGAGTGGAGGAAATAGGAAGAGTTGATGGGAATAGAGTCAGGGAGTTATGCAACATGGATCACAGTGAGGATGGAACCCGGGTCTCTGGCGCTGTAAGGCAGCGGCTCTACCCGCTGTGCCAATGTGGAAGGGTGGGAGGAGACTCGTGCAGAGTATACAATACAATGCAATACAATACAATATATCTTTATTGTCATTGTACAGGGGCACAACGAGATTGGGAATGCGCCTCCCATATGATGCAATAAATTAATTAGCTAGTCAGTATTAATTTAAACAACACAATGAAACAAATTGTAACAGTTTTAAAACAGAATAAAGTGCAAGTAGATCTGTGCCGGATCACTGTGCGATGTGACCATCCGGCTCAGCAGGACCGGTTCATACCAGCTATGGCCCCGGGGTCATATCTGAATCTGGAGGTGTGGGCGTAGAAGGCCTTGTATCGTCTGCCCGATGGTAGAAGTTCGAACAGACTGTTGCAGGGGTGTGAAGAGTCTTTGTGGATGCTGGTGGCTTTTCTGAGGCATCGTGTGTTGTAGATGCCCTCCAAGGCTGGTAGCTGTGTTCCGATGGTCCTCTGAGCTCTATGGACGACCCGCTGAAGAGCTTTCCTTTCTGCCTCCGTGCAGCTGAGGTACCACACAGGGATGCCATGTGTTAGGATGCTCTCTATGGTGCAGCGGTAGAAGGTCGTCAGCAGCTGTTGGGGTAGACCAGACTTCTTCAGTGTTCTTAGGTAGAACAGTCGTTGCTGTGCCTTCTTGACCAGCGCAGCGGTGTTATTGGACCATGTGACGTCCTCCGAAATGTGAGTGCCCAGAAACTTGAAGCTGGACACTCTCTCCACACTGTCCCCGTTGATAAAGATCGGGGCGTATTCCCCGTTATGTGATCTACGGAAGTTGATGATCAGCTCCTTGGTCTTGGAGGTGTTTAGGGACAGGTTGTTATCTGAGCACCAGTCCGCCAGGTTCTGCACCTCCGCTCTGTAGTGTGTTTCATCACCGTTGGTGATCAGCCCGATCACCGTTGTGTCGTCTGCAAACTTGACAATGGTATTGGTGTCGAATGCAGGAACACAGTCGTGTGTGAAGGGGGAGTAGAGCATGGGGCTCAGAACACAGCCCTGTGGTGTGCCGGTACTCAGGGTGATAGTGGAGGACAGGTGCGGGCTCATTCTCACTGCCTGCGGTCGTTCCAGCAGGAAGTCCAGGATCCAGTCACATAACGATGAGCTGAGGCCTAGCTGGTGGAGTTTGGTGATGAGCTTGGTGGGGATGACCGTGTTGAAGGTGGAGCTATAGTCAATGAATAGCATCCTCACGTACATGCCCTGTCTCTCCAGGTGAGTCAGGACAGTGTGAAGAGCCAGAGAGATGGCGTCCTCTGTGGATCTATTTGCCCTGTATGCAAACTGATGTGGGTCCAGTGAGTCAGGGATGCTGGATTTGATGTGTGAGAGGACCAGCCTTTCAAAGCACTTCATGACTATCGGAGTTAGGGCAACCGGGTGGTAGTCGTTCAGGTTGGTGATCTTTGCTTTTTTCGACACCGGCACTATGGTAGCCGACTTCAGGCACTTGGGAACCGTAGCCAGAGATCACGACAGGTTAAAGATCCTGGTGAATACCTCAGCCAACTGTTCAGCACAGTCCTTAAGTACCCTTCCTTGAACTCCATCCGGGCCTGCAGCCTTGCGTGGGTTGACCCTTCGCAGAGCGCGTTGTACCTCCTGCGTGCTCAATGTTAAGACCTGTCCCTCCGCCTTGGCTGGGGTTCTTCCACTCAAGGTGGTGTTGCCAGTTTTGAGGCGGGCAAAGAAGGTGTTAAGCTCGTTGGTTAGTGTGACATTGCTGTGGGGGCAGGCAGGGCTGTTCTTGTAGCCAGTGATGTCCCTGACACCCTGCCACATGCTTCTGGTGTCCGTGGTGTTGAAGTGGTCTTCCACCCGCTGCCTGTGGGTGTCTTTGGCCCTTTTTATACCTTTGTTCAGGTTTGACCTGGCAACACTGTATGCTGAAGTGTCACCAGATTTAAAGGCATTGTTGCGTGCCCTCAGCAGGTTCTGTACCTCCTTGTTCATCCACGGTTTCCCGGTTTGGGAACATCTTTATTTCCTTGCCCTCCGTGACATTCTCCACACCGCAGTATAAATGCCAGCATGGAGTTTCTCTGCGGAATGGTCTGTCTCAGGACTGAAAACCTCTGGGGAGAAGAGAAATGGTGGTCCATTCACGGTGAACTGGGCTGTCTGGAGCCACGCAGAGCCAGTTCTAAGCCATGAATAAAAGCGGTGTCAGTCAGTCACATCACTATCCACCCTGCCCTGCTGTGAGAGCGCTTGGAAAAACATGCAAACAGGTCCCTTTGACGAGAGAGCACAGCAAGGGAGATAAGAGCCGCCAGATAAATGGGTTTCATTAATATTTTTAAAAGAAAATCTTTAAATGAGATTCAGCACTAATAGCTGCATAACACTGGGGGCATGGGGAGGGGGAATCTAACTCAGTCTCAGGCATCTCGGTTTAAAATGGGATTAACTGCACACAGACTTTTAAAGTGCATATTTACGCAATCTCAGCAAGGGCCGGTGAGGCATTAATGACAGTGGGTGTTAGGGCAGCACACATTCACACTGTTGGACATGGCAGCCCGTCCAACGACTTAAAAAATCATCTCATTCTGAATATGTCAGACAGAAACGCGTGCTTCTGTGCAAGTGGCTGCAATTTATAGTCATGGCACTTTAGTTAGGTGTCGGTAGAATCAGGGATTTTGAGGTGGGGCGGCACGGTGGCGCAGCGGTAGAGTTGCCGCCTCACGGCGCCAGAGACCCGGGTTCAATCCTGACTACGGGTGCTGTCTGTACGGAGTTTGCACGTTCTCCCCGTGACCTGCGTGGGTTTTCTCTGGGTGCTCCGGTTTCCTCCCACACTCCAAAGACGTGCAGGTTTATAGGTTAATTGGCTTCTGTAGATTGTGAATTGTCCCTCGTGTGTGTAGGATAGCGTTAGTGTACAGGGTGATCGCTGGCTGGCACGGACTTGGTGGGCAGAAGGGCCTGTTTCCGCGCTGTATCTCTCTGAACTCTCTCTAAAGGATAATTATGCTACAGTTTGCCATTCAATCATGGCTGATCTATCTCTCCCTCCCAACCCCATTCTCCTGCCTTCGCCCCATAACCCCTGACACCCGCACTAATCTAGAATCTGTCAATCTCTGCCTTAAAAATACCAACTGACTTGGCCTCCACAGTCCTCTGTGGCAATGAATCCCACAGATTCACCACCCTCTTGATAAAGAAATTCCTCCTCATCTCCTTCCTAAAGGAACGTCCTTTTATTTTGAGGCTTTGACCTCTAGTCGTAGACTCGCCCAGTAGTGGAAACACCATTAGTGCAAAAGATGAAGCTCCCTGCCTCCATTTCTAGAATACAGTAGCAATACTTTCTCTCCGGTGACATTGATCTGCTATTTCTCCAGTCCGTACAGTTTGTGGTTATATATTCAGGTTATCTCTGTTTATCCATGTGGTCACACCGCACCTGCTTGAAGCTGGGCCCGGAATATCATGAAATGCGGGAAAGGGGCAAGGTCAAGACAGCCTGTAGTTATTGATCACTGGCTCAACCTATTCACACTCTGAAACTATTTCCAGCAAAGCTGATCAATTGCCAGCAGGACATCTCAAGGGCATTTAACTGTCAAAGTAGATCATTCAATCGATCACTTCTGACAGCAAACTAGGATCATCCCCAGTTTAGTACAGTTTATTGTCACGTGTACCGAGGTACAGTGAAAAGGCTTTTGTGGCGTGCTAACCATTCAGCGGAAAGACAATACATGATTACAATCAAGCCGTCCACAGTGTGCAGATACATGATTAGTGCAAGGTAAAGCCAGCAAGGATAGTCCGAGGGTCATCAAAGAGGTAGTTAGTAGAGGTAGGTCGCACAATCCTGTGCGAAATGGGATGGATCCTGAACAGATATTGTTGTTCAAGTAGCTACTTGTGTCCAAGTAGCATTGTGACTCTCAGCTGGGACAGCAACATCGATACAGTCGTGGCAGGAGCAGGCCAGAGGCTGGCTCGCATACGTTCATAGGTTCTAGGAGCAGAATTAGGCCATTCGGCCCATCAAGTCTATGCCATTCAATCATGGCTGATCTATCTCTCCTTCCTAACCCCATTCTCCTGCCTTCTCCCCATAAGCCCTGACACCCGTACTAATCAAGAATCTGTCAATCTCCATTAAAAAAATATCCACTGACTTGGTCTCCACAGCCGTCTGTGGCAAAGATGCTGCCTGACCCGCTGAGTTACTCCAGCACTCTGTGAAACGTCACCTATCCATGTTCTCCACAGATGCTGCCTGACCCGCTGAGTTGCTCCAGCACTCTGTGTCTATGAGCATTGACCATGTACGTATTCCGGCAAATGCAGGATGTTGCAGCCATGTTTGTGCAGATGCCAGTGCATTGGCAGCCGGTCTTGCTCTCTGCTTGTGTTTTCCTGCACTCGTGTGGACTCTGTATACCCTCTAGTTATTCTGCTGTTTGCTGCTCTGGCCCTCCCTTGAAGTGCCACCTCCGTGTGCCAAGGCACACCTCACTGCCGCCTGTGCTGCTTTCATTGCCAGGCCACCCCTGAATCCTGTGCACGCCGCCATTCATCTGTGAACCCTCGTCATTGTCAATCTCTGATCCTGCCCGGCTCTGTTGGTGTCATCATTATTAAGCACTGCATCTTCGCACCTAGAGCTCTGATCTTATGATTCCCCCGAGGCGCCAAACAAATTAGTGCATCTGCTAGCATGACTTCTTATCCCAGTTTGTACTTGAGAGTGAAATCGTAATTCTGAAGCCTTTAGATTATAAGCGGTTGCGCTTTTCTGCTGCTGCGTGTGGATTTATCTTGTTGCTTCTCTCTGGGAGGCAATGGTCATCATCTCGTCTGAATGCCCTTGTGCAGAAACCTTGGGTGGTGCGGCGGTAGAGTTGCTGCCTCACAGTGCCCAGAGACCCGGGTTCAATCCTGACCACGGGTGCTGTCTGTACGGAGTTTGCACGTTCTCCCCGTGACCTGCGTGGGTTTTCTCCGGGTGCTCCGGTTTCCTCCCACACTCCAAAGACGTGCGGGTTTGTAGGTGAATTGGTTTCTGCAAAGTGTTCCTAGTGTGGATGATAGCACCCGTGTCGCTGTGGACTTGGTGGCCGAATGGCCGGTAGCCACAATGTATCTCTAAACTAAATTAAACTAGGTTAAAGTCTGTAAATTGTCCCTGGTGTGCAGGATAGTGCTAGTATGCGGGGTGATATAAGGTGCTCCCTACATAAGTCAGGGTATAAGTTTGCTTCTCTACACATTAGGGTGTTTTTTGATGAGTATATTGCTTTCAATTCTCAGTATTGTGGCCTTCACGCTATTTGTATTGATTTATTATTGTCATGTGTACCGAGGTACAGTGAAAAGCTTTGTTTGCGTGTAGTCCAATTAAATCACATCATGCCACACATGAGTACAATCAAGTCTCACACAAGTTCTGAAGGAGGGTCCCGACCCGAAACGTCACCCATCCCTTCTCTCCTGAGATGCTGCCTGTCCCGCTGAGTTACTCCAGCATTTTGTGTCTGTCTTCGGTTTAAACCACATCTGCAGTTCCTTCCTACACATCTAGCACACGTTCAACAGGTAGGTGCAAAGAGAAAAATGCCAGTGTGCAGAATGTAGTGTTACAGCACTGTGGTGTCATAGGTGTCAGCATTGTAGCACGCCACATCCAGAGACAAAGTCCAATGTCCGCATTGGGGTGAATCGGACAGTACCCTAGCTGATAGAAGGGCCGTTCAGAGGCCTGATCACAGAAGGGAAGAATCTGTTCCTGAGTCTGGTGGTGCGCGCTTTCAAGCTTCTGTACCTTCTGCCGGACGGGAGCAGGGAGAAGAAGGAATGACTGGGATGGGATGAGATAATATGACAGATGTATTTTGGTGTTTCCATCACATGGCACCTTGCTTCTATATTCCCACCAGTGGGCCCTTAACTGACAGTGCGTAATCTCCAATGGCAGGATGCCTGACTTAGTCAGACAGCCCTTTTCCCCACACATCTCTTGCCTCCGCACCATCAACTGTATTTTTTAGTTTAGTGTAGTTTAGAGATACAGCGCGGAAACAGGCCCTTCGGCCCACCGAATCCGCACCGACCAGCGATCCCCGCACACTCACACTATCCGACACACACTAGGGACAATTTACAATTACACCAAGTCAATTAACCAACAAAACTGCACGTCTTTGGAGTGTGGGAGGAAACCGGAGCGCCCGGAGAAAACCCACGCGGTCACGGGGAGGACGTGCAAACTCCGTACATGCAGCGCCCGTGGTCGGGATGGAACCCGGGTCCCCGCCGCTGTGAGGCAGCAACTCTACCCCTGTTTTATTATTGCCGTTAACAACTGTTCAATTGAAGATGAAAAAGGACACTTTTCTTTTGTTCGCCACAATGATCTTTTTCACCAAAATTGCCGGACCACATATTACTCGTCAATTTCTAAAAGCTCCAGGGTCATTCGAGGGGACTGGCAACCTTAATGAAGTGAGTGAGACAAGATTAATGCCGTCTTTGCTGTTGGTGATGCATTCAAGAGGTGTTCTTGCCTCTGGAGATCAATTCATCTGACGGTCTCATTCAGGATGTGATTTGGGGTGGGGGGGGGGGGGAGAGAGAGAGCACTCGTGGGTTGGATTTGATAAAGTGAAGGCACCTTCTCCCACACTAAAGCTTTAAAAAAATTCCTTCTAATTAATCTTTTGAGCAAATAAGCCATTATTGCACTCTATCAGGGAGAAGGTGCCATGGCAACTCATTGGTTTAACTAAAGTAAGCTTTAAATGAGCACAGCACAGGCAGAAAATGTTTTCCGGTAACTAAAAAAGGCAGAATATTTAATTATGAGAATAATTTCCCCATGGAGTTGATTCATCCCAACTTCAGTATCATGGCTAATCTTAATTAGCTCTGTATTTTGTGACGGAGCCTACAGAACAGTAACCCCTTCTGTACTGTAGACACAAGGAGCTGCAGATGCTGGTTTACAAAAAAAAGACACAAAATACTGGAGTAACTCAGCTGGTCAGGCAGCATTTGTGGAGGACATGTACAGGCGACGTTTCAGGTCGGTGGCTTTAGACTTTACTTTAGACTTTAGAGATACAGCGCGGAAAAAGGCCCTTCGGCCCACCAAATCCAGCGATGCCCACACACTAACACTATGCTACACACACTAGGGACAATTTACAATTTACAGAAGCCAATTGACCTACAAACCTGTACGTCTTTGGAGGTAGACACAAAGTGTTGGCGTAACTCAGCGGGTCAGGCAGCATCTCTGGAGAGAAGGAATGGGTGACGTTTCGGGTCAAGACCCTTCTTCAGACTGATGTCAGGGGAGAGGGTGGGACAGAGATAGAATGTAGTCGGAGACAGGAAGACTGGTGGGAGAACTGGGAAGGGGGAGGGGATGGACAGAGAAGGAAAGCAAGGGCTACATGAAGATTGAGAAGTCAATGTTCATACCGCTGGGGTGTAAGCTCCCCCAAGCGAAACATGAGGTGCTGTTCCTCCAATTTGCGCTGGGCCTCACTCTGACAATGGAGGAGGCTCAGGACAGAAAGGTCAGATTGGGAATGGGAGGGGGAATTAAAGTGCTGAGCCACCGGGAGATCAGGTTGGTTAAGGTGGACTGAGCGGAGGTGTTCAACGAAACGATCGCTGAGCCTGCGCTTGGTCTCGCCGATATACAGAAGTTGACACCTGGAACAGCGCATACAGTAGATGAGGTTGGAGGAAAGACTGTCGGGGTCCTTGGACGGAGTCGAGGGGGGAGGTATAGGGACAGGTGTTGCATCTCCTGCGGTTGCAGGGGAAAGTACCTGGGGAGGGGGTGGTTTGGGTGGGAAGGGACGAGTTGACCAGGGAGTTGCGGAGGGAACGGTCTCTGCGGAAAGTAGAAAGGGGTGGAGATGGGAAGATGTGGCCAGTAGTGGGGTCCCGTTGGAGGTGACGGAAATGTTGGAAAGTGCTGTATGGGGTGGAAGGTGAGGACAAGGGGGACTCTGTTCTTGTTACGAATAGGGGGAGGGAGAGCAAGAGCGGAGCTGCAGGATATTGAGGAGACCCTACAGAGAGCCTCATCTATAATGGAAGAGGGGAACCCCCGTTTTTACAGGAAACAGGGTGGGAAGAAATATGGTTTGAAAACGGAGCACCCGGAGGAAACCCACGTGGTCACAGGGAGAAGGTACAAACTCTATACAGACAGCACCCGTAGTCAGGATGGAACCAGGGTCTCGGGTGCTGTGAGGCAGCAACTCTACCGCTGCGACACCCTTCTTCAGATTGTTTGTAGTTAGATATGGAAGAAGGAACTGCAGATGCCGGTTTAAACCAAAGATGGACACAAAAAGCTGGAGTAACTCAGCGGGACAGGCAGCATCTCTGGAGAGGAGGAATGAGTGACGTTTCGGGTCGAGACCCTTCTTCTCAGACTGAGTACTTAATGTGCCACACCCTCCGGGAATGATGAGCTGGATTCCAGTGTATTTCCCCATGGATCTGGGCTGGGCCTCTGTTTTAGTTTAGTTTAGAGATACAGCGTTGAAACCGGCCCTTTGACCCACCAAGTCCGCACCAAACAGCGATCCCCGCACACTAACACTACCCTACATACACCCAGGGACAAGTTACAATGATACCAAGCCAATTAACCTACAAACCTGCACGTCTGTGGAGTGTGGGAGGAAACCGGAGCACCCGGAGGAAACCCACGCAGGTCACGGGGAGAACGTGCAAACTCCGTACAGACAGCACCCGAGGTCAGGAACAAATCCAGTTCTCTGGCGCTGTGAGGCAGCAACTCTACCAGCTGCGCCATCGTGGGTGGCAAGTTCGATCCTGACTACGGGTGCTCCCTGAACGCAACTGCGTGGGTTTTCTCCGGGATGTTCAGGAAGGAACTGCAGGTGCTGGTTTAAACCAAAGATAGACACAAAAAGCTGGAGTAACTCAGCGGGACAGGCAGCATCTCTGGAGTCAAGTCAAGTCAAGTCAAGTTTATTTGTCATTTATTCACAAAATGCTGGAGTAACTCAGCAGGTCAGGCAGCATCTCGGGAGAGAAGGAATGGGTGACGTTTCGGGTCGAGACCCTTCTTCAGACTGATGTCAGGGGGGCGGGACAAAGGAAGGATATAGGTGGAGACAGGAAGATAGAGGGAGATCTGGGAAGGAGGAGGGGAAGGGAGGGACAGAGGAACTATCTAAAGTTGGAGAAGTCGATGTTCATACCACTGGGCTGCAAGCTGCCCAGGCGAAATATGAGGTGCTGTTCCTCCAATTTCTGGTGGGACTCACTATGGCACTGGAGGAGGCAAATCATCCGCCAACATTTCCGTCACCTACAACGGGACCCCACCACTGGCCATATCTTCCCATCCCCTCCCCTCTCTGCGTTCCGCAGAGAAACGTTCCCTCCGTAACTCCCTGGTCCACTCGTCCCTTCCTACCCAAACCACCCCAACCCCGGGCACTTTCCCCTGCAACTGCAGGAGATGCAACACCTGTCCCTTTACCTCCCCCCTCAACTCCATCCAAGGACCCAAACAATCTTTCCAGGTGAGACAGAGGTTCACCTGCACCTCCTCCAACCTCATCTATTGCATCCGCTGCTCCAGATGTCAACTTATTTACATCGGCGAAACCAAACGCAGGCTCGACGATCGCTTCGCTCAACACCTGCGCTCGGTCCGCGTTGGCCAAACTGATCTCCCGGCGGCCGAGCACGTCCAACTCCCCCTCCCACTCCCAGTCTGACCTTTCTGTCATGGGCCTCCTCCAGTGCCATAGTGAGGCCCACCGCAAATTGGAGGAACAGCACCTCATATTTCGCCTGGGCAGCTTACAGCCCAGTGGTATGAACATCGACTTCTCCAACTTTAGATAGTTCCTCTGTCCCTCTCTTCCCCTCCTCCTTCCCAGATCTCCCACTGTCTTCCTGTCTCCACCTATATCCTTCCTTTGTCCCACCCCCTTGACATCAGTCTGAAGAAGGGTCTCGACCCGAAACGTCACCCATTCCTTCTCTCCTGAGATGCTGCCTGACCTGCTGAGTTACTCCAGCATTTTGTGAATAAATACCTTCGATTTGTACCAGCATCTGCAGTTATTTTCTTAAGTTTATTTGTCACATATATATACAAGATGTGCAGTGAAATGAAAGTGGCAACGCCAGCGGATTGTGCTAAACTACAAAACAGATTTAAATATATATATTTTTAAAATGTTAACACAAAAAATAAATTAATACAGTAAATTAAATGAGTCCCTGGTGATATGAGAGTTAACAGTCCTGATGGCCTGTGGGAAGAAACTCCGTCTCATCCTCTCTGTTTTCACAGCGTGACAGCGGAGGCGTTTGCCTGACCGTAGCAGCTGGAACAGTCCGTTGCTGGGGTGGTAGGCGTCCCCCATAATGTTGCTTGCTCTGGATCTGCACCTCCTGATGTATAGGTCCTGCAGGGGGGCGAGTGTAGTTCCCATAGAGAGAAGGAATGGGTGATTTTTCGGGTCGAGACCATTCTTCAGACTGGTTAGGGACTCTGGGATCTTAGGTTTCCTCCCACACTCCAAAGAAGTGCGGGTTTATAGGTTAATTGGCTTTGGTAAAATTGTAAATTGTCCCTAGATTGTGCTGGTGTATGATGTGATCGCTGGTCGGTGCGGACTCAGTTGGATGGCCTGTTTCCGCGCTGTATCTCTCAAGCTAAACTGAACACTGTACATCTAAGATGTGATTCACCCACTCTTTTTTGTCCAGACTGGAAACAATGGGCAGAATGGCCTCGTTCAGCGCCGGATATGTCTCTAATCGTAAATATATTTTGTTAAAAATCCCAGCTATCCACTTACAGTTGGAGACGACCGGCTGTGTAACTCAACCCCTGAAGCCAGTGGCTCATTAGCAGAGAAAGACCTCCGTGCCTGTGTGTCTTTCAGCCTTGCCACGAGATTTGCTGACAAAGGCCTTGCCTTCGGTCACCTTGCACAAAATGAAGAGATCAGACAGCTATCAAATTCGCTTCAAGGTCCAGAAGTGTAGATGACTCCAGTAGCCCAAGAGAGAAATGTTGGCAGTTCAGCAGTGGAGGATGTGACCGAGACAATTAACCTTCTGGGAAACGGCATTAAATGAAGACGGGGCATTTTTCAAATGAACTCATTTGGATGTAATTTTGTCATTCGGAATGACAGCTTTGAGTATTGATCACCCACAATTATCCAGTGTGTGTGTGTGTGTGCGTGAAAAAGAGAGCGCTTGCAAAGGAGGACTGAAATATTATTTAAATCAATCTATAAATTACATTTAGTGCATTGTAAGAAATAATAATGAGAAAAGTAAGAAGATGCTTTGCCTGCTGAGATCTGTTAATAATTCGGTTATTTAAAATCAGTGCTTTTTTTGTAGGCATCAAAATACTGGAAAAAACATTCCAAAAACAGTGTAGGAACGGCAGATGTTGGTTTACACTGAAGAAAGACACAAAGTGCTGGAGTAACTCTGCGGGTCAGGCAGCATCTCTGGAAAACATGGATAGGTGACGTTTCACAGAGTGCTGGAGTAACTCAGCGGGTCAGGCAGCATCTCTGGAGAACATGGATAGGTGACGTTTTACAGATTTCTGGAGTAACTCAGCAGGTCAGGCAGCATCTCTGGAGAACATGGATAGGTGACGTTTCACAGAGTGCTGGAGTAACTCAGCGGGTCAGGCAGCATCTCTGGAGAACATGGATAGGTGACGTTTTACAGATTTCTGTAGTAACTCAGCAGGTCAAGCAGCATCTCTGGAGAACATGGATAGGTGACGTTTCACAGAGTGCTGGAGTAACTCAGTGGGTCAGGCAGCATCTCTGGAGAACATGGATGGGTGATGTGGCAATTAACGCAGTGAAAATCTTTGATGGAATAATGGTGAAGCTGGAAAGGGTGCAGAGAAGACTTACGAGGATGTTGCAAGGACTTGAGGACTTGGGCTATCGGGAGAGGTTGAGCAGGATAGGACTTTAGTCCTTGGAGTGTAGGAGAATGAGGGGTGATCTTATAGAGGTGTATAAAATCATGAGGGGAAGAGATATGGTCTTTTACCGAGAGTAATGGTCTTTTACCGAGGTCATAGGTTTAAGGTGAGAGAGACAAGATTTAATAGGAACCTGAGGGGCAACTTTTTTACACAGAGGGTGGTGGGTAGATGGAACGAGCTGCCAGAAGAGGTAGTTGAGGCAGGGACTATAACAACATTTAAAAGACATTTAGACAGGTATATGGATTGGGTTATGTTTAGAGGGATACGGGCCAAACATGGGCAAATGGGATTAGCCTAGATGCGGCCACCTGGTCGGCATGGACAGGTTGGGCCGAAGGGCCTGTTTCCATGCTGTATGACTCTATGTCTATGCAAAATCCTGTCACTTGTTCTAATGGGAGAGTGGTGCAAGGATAATGTACGGGCAAGTTGTTTTAGCGAGGGAATTGTCATTGTGTTGAGTCATGGCTGGCCTGACTAATGTTATGATTCCCTGGGCCCATTGTGTTGTATGTTGTGCCCTCCAACATTGGTGCACTACTAGAGGGGCTCAAATATCCAGGCTGATATTGTTCAGTATTTCAACGCATTTAAATTAGACTTGGTCTCTGGAACGCAAAGGCCCAGTGGCAGCTTTTTTGCAAAGCATATTGGCTTTGTATTGAGCGTGGAGGAAATGAGACTATGAAACTGCAGTTAGACTGTGAGACTGCAGAAGGGTACACTTCAATCAGAGTGCGAGTTGCAATTTGCAAGGCTGAACATTACAGAGATGTAGAACAGCCCTTGAGTGGACCCACCTTTACCTGTTAACAGGTGTGGCAGTCTGAGTCAATGCATGAATGTGCAAACTTTGCGCAGAAGTGCAGCTCCATGCTTCCTTCCAACATAAATCTGGCAAAGACAAAGATATGTGAGAATGCCCCGTGCTTATTGCTAACTCATCCAAATGCTGGCAGCTACGTGGGTCGCTTCTGTATTATTCTCACAGAAAGTGTGTGAGCACTCCTTTTACCAAAGGCACAGTGGAGGCGACTGTGGTGATTTGAAATCCCTTCCTGCTGGGCATCCAGAGTTTAGATTTTTTTTAGATTTAGAGATACAGCACAGAAACAGGCCCTTCGGCCCACCGGGTCAGCACCGCCCAGCAATCCCCGCACTCTAACACTATCCTACACCCACTTGCTATTGAGGGCATGCAGCGTAGGTTTACTAGGTTAATTCCCGGAATGGCGGGACTATCATATGTTGAAAGACTGGAGCTACTAGGCTTGTATACACTGGAATTTAGAAGGATGAGAGGAGATCTTATTGAAACGTATAAGATTATTAAGGGGTTGGACACGTTAGAGGCAGGAAACATGTTCCCAATGTTGGGGGAGTCCAGAACAAGGGGCCACAGTTTAGGAATAAGGGGTAGGCCATTTAGAGCTGAGATGAGGAAAAACTTTTTCAGTCAGAGAGTTGTGAATCTGTGGAATTCTCTGCCTCATAAGGCAGTGCAGGCCAATTCTCTGAATGCATTCAAGAGAGAGCTGGATAGAGCTCTTAAGGATAGTGGAGTCAGGGGGTATGGGGAGAAGGCAGGAACGGGGTACTGATTGAGAATGATCAGCCATGATCACATTGAATGGTGGTGCTGGCTCGAAGGGCTGAATGGCCTCCTCCTGCACCTATTGTCTATTGTCTATTGACAATTTTTACATTTTCCCAGCCAATTAACCTACACACCTGTACATCTTTGGAGTGTGAGAGGAAACCGAAGATCTCGGAGAAAACCCACGCAGGTCACGGGGAGAACGTACAAACTCCGTACAGGCAGCACCCGTAGTCGGGATGGAACCTGAGTCTCCGGCGCTGCATTCGCTGTAAGGCAGCAACTCTACCGCTGCGCCACCGTGCCGCCCTTGTTAGCAGCAGTTAGCAGATTTGTGAGCTTCACAAGCTGCAGGCAAACAACCACCAAACCACTCAGCCAGATTCTAGACGTTTTTTTAACTTTTAATCTATTTGTCTGTTCATTTTTGCATCCCTCTCAGGACATCCAAAGTACTTCACAGTCATTGAAGTGGTCTTCAGACAGGTACATGGATAGGACAGGTGTAGAGAGATACGGGCCAAACGTGTGCAGGTGTAGTTGGGGCATGTTGGTTGGCATGGGCAAGTTGGGCGAAGGGCCTAGTTCCATGCTTTATGACTATGCGGGCAGCACGGTGGCGCAGCGGTAGAGTTGCTGCCTCACAGCACCAGAGACCTGGCTTTGATCCTGACTACGGGTGCTGTCTGTACAGAGTTTGTACGTTCTCCCCGGAATCGCGTGGGTTTTCTCCGGGTGCTCCGGTTTCCTCCCACACTCCAAAGACGTGCAGGTTTGTAGGTTAATTGGCTTCTGTAAATTGTCCCTAGTGTGTGCAGGGCAGTGTTTGTGTATGGGGTGGTCGCTGGATTTGGAGGGCCGAAGGGCCTGATTCCACGCTGTATCTCTAAAGTAAAGTAAAGGCACAGAGTGCTGAAGTAACTCAGCGGGTCAGGCAGCATCTCTGGAGAACTTTCGGGTCGAGACCCTTCTTCAGACTGAAACGTCACCCATTCCTTCTCTCCAGAGATGCTGCCTGTCCCGCTGAGTTACTCCAGCTTTTTGTGTCTATCTTCGGTTTAAACCAGCACCTGCAGTTCCTTCCTGAACATGGATGGGTGACGTTTTGGGACGGAACCTTCTTTAGACTGATTGGGGAGGAAGAAAGCTGGGGGGAGATGTGGCAAGCATGGCAAGTAATAGGTGGACACAGGTTGGGAGGGGGGGGGGGGGCGGTTGATAGGCCGATGGTTGGAACAAAGGCCAGAGATAAAAGCAGGAGGTGTGAGACAGAAGGATTGAAGAGTTGCAAATTGTGAAGCCAGAGGAAGGAATGGAGGAGTTGGAGGAAGGAGACGGGAGAAATAGGTGTGAGTTCAGATGGGCCACAGTGCGAGTGTACGGGGGTGATCCCTGGTCGGCGTGGGCTCGGTGGGCCGAAGGGCCTAGTTCCACGCTCTATCTCGAAAGTCTAAAGTGAAAGAGTCTTTGACTCTGAGTGTAGCCACTATTGGGTAGGACACATTGCAGCCAAACATGTGCATGCAGATTCCCACAGACAGCAATGTGAAGGGGATCTAGTCATCTCATAATAATGACGACCTGGCATACAACTTGCAGTCCTAACAGCCAAGTTAATTGAGGGATAAACATTGGCCAGGACACTTGGGGGACCTTGCTGCTTGGAATGATTACCACAAGATCTATTATATTCACCTTAGAGATTGGGCCTTGATTTAATGTCCAAAAGATAGAAATGGAGAAACATAGAAAAATAGGTGCAGGAATAGGCCATTCTTCCTCATCTCAGTCCTAAATGACCTACCCCTTATTCTTAAACTGACCCCTGGTTCTGGACTCCCCCAATATGGGGAACATTTTTCCTGCATCTAGCCTGTCCAACCCTTAGGCAGTCTGTCAGTAATGGAGCGTCAGCATAGATCTGGTGCACCCAACTAAGGAGAGGGAGTTGAACACATGCCCTCGAACGCAGAGACGTGAATGCCCTGGCTGAGGCTCCGGATTGCCATCTTTTATTCGCCAAGGAGAAGGAGATTCTGTAGTGTGTAAGGAACTGCGAGCCAATAAGTTTAGAGTTTAGTCTAGAGATAAAGCATAGAAACAGGCCCTTCGGCCCACCGAGTCCATGCTGGTTAGCGATCGCCCAGTCATACTAGTTCATGTCCTACAAACACTAGGGGCAATTTACAGAGGGCCAATGAACTTACAAACCCGCATGTCTTTGGAGTGTGGGAGGAAACCGGAGCACCCGGAGAAAACCCACGCAGGTCACGGGGAGAACGTGCAAACTCCGTACAGACAACACCCATAGTCAGGATCGAACACGGGTCTCTGGCGCTGTGAGGCAGCAACTCTACCGCTGCACCACCGTGTTTTACTGTATCACAGGCTGATCATTCTGCAGCCTCTGAACTCTCCTCAGAGTGAATCCATGATTGGCGACTTTTCTTCCAGAAGGCAACATTAAATAAATTATGTCATAAGAGCTGGCTAACTGATAAATCCACAATCTTATTCTGAAAATAGTCTTGAGAAACTGCTTAGTATTAAAACCTTGAAGGCCTTGGACATTTATTTAGTCAGCTGGAGGTAATGCTCTTTGAACAGATGCTGTCTCTGTTCACACCATGGACCCCTTCCCACATATTACAGGGAAGCAGCAGTCCTGATGGTCATAGTCCTAGGGTGATACAGCACGGAAACAGGCCATTCAGCCCAACTTACGCACGCCAGCCAACATGTCCCAGCTACACTAGTCCCATCTGCCCGCGTTTGGCCCATATCCCTCCAAACCTGTCCTATCCATGTACCTGTCTAACTATTTCTTAAACGATGGGATAGTCCCAGCCTCAACTACCTCCTCTGGCAGCTTGTTCCATACACCCACCACCCTCTGTGTGAAAAAGTTACCCCTCAGATTCCTATTACATCTTTTCCCCTTCACCTTAAATCTATGTCCTCTGGTCCTCGATTCCCCTACTCTGGGCAAGAGACTCTGTGCATCTACCCGATCTATTCTCCGATCCTGTACACCTCAATAAGATCACCCCTCATCCTCCTGCGCTCCAAGGAATAGAGTCCCAGCCTACTCAACCTCTCCCTGTAGCTCAGGCCCTCCAGTCCTGGCAGCATCCTCACAAAAGGACTCGTAGGAGTCTATATTCTACTTAACGTGACGTTAGGAGGACAATAGACAATAGACAATAGGTGCAGGAGTAGGCCATTCGGCCCTTCGAGCCAGCACCGCCATTCACCGTGATCATGGCTGATCATTCACAATCAGTACCCCGTTCCTGCCTTCTCCCCATACCCCCTGACTCCGCTATCTTTAAGAGCTCTATCTAGCTCTCTCTTGAAAGCATCCAGTGAATTGGCCTCCACTGCCTTCTGAGGCAGAGAATACCACAGATTCACAACTCTCTGGGTGAATTTTTTTTTCCTCATCTCCGTTCAAAATGGCCAACCCCTTATTCCTAATAAGAGCTGGGACAAAGGGAACATGAGGATTTGGCTGGACACAAAAATGCTGCACTATCTTTGAAAGAAATGCATAGTGAGTGGTTCGAGCAATGGCACAGTGGGGAAGAGATGGACAAGCAAGAGAGTGCATGGACTGAGAGAATCTGCTGGCAGATGATGGGAAAGCAGTGGAATGAGGAGAGAGGGCAGACACCATGGGGCCATATAGATTGTGCAGGGGTTTAGGTAATCAGTTCTGAGACACTTGATTGCATTTATTATTAAGCAATCACTCTCTTTTACCAGGTGTAACGCACAACATCTGAGACTCCAACTTGGTAGCAATCTCTCCACAATAAATAATGGATGCCCGGGAGTAATTATAAGGCAGCAGTCTCAGTCAGGAGGCCAGATTACAGCAGACCCTCAGAGTAAAGCTGAAACAAATTTAAAGTGTTCCTCTGATCACCAGTTAAGCTTGCTGCTCCCAGCCACTCTGCTGCATAGAGGTGATGGCTTGATTGAATTTTGCATTGCCCTTAACATAGAAAATAGGTGCAGGAGTAGGCCATTCGGCCCTTCGAGCCTGCACCGCCATTCAATATGATCATGGCTGATCATCCAGCTCAGTAACCTGTACCTGCCTTCTCTCCATTCTTCTGTGGCAGAGAATTCCACAGACTCACCACTCTCTGTGTGAAGAAATGTTTTCTCATCTCGGTCCTAAAAGACTTCCCCCTTATCCTTAAGCTGTGACCCCTGGTTCTGGACTCCCCCAACATCGGGAACAATCTTCCCGCATCTAGCCTCTCCAACCCCTTAAGAATTTTATATGTTTCTATAAGATCCCCCCTCAGTCTTCTAAATTCCAGCGAGTACAAGCCCAGTCTATCCAGTCTTTCTTCATATGAAAGTCCCGCCATCCCAGGGATCAATCTGGTGAACCTTCTCTGTACTCCCTCTAAGGCAAGAACGTCTTTCCTCAGATTAGGAGACCAAAACTGCACACAATACTCCAGGTGCGGTCTCACCAATGCCCTGTACAACTGCAGTAGAACCTCCCTGCTCCTAAACTCAAATCCTCTTGCTATGAATGCCAACATACCATTCGCTTTCTTCACTGCCTGCTGCACCTGCACGCTTGCTTTCAATGACTGGTGCAATATGACACCCAGGTCACGTTGCATCTCCCCTTCTCCTAATCGTTCACCATTCAGGTAATTGTGTCCATATTCCGTTTGCCCCCAGTGCCCAGTGCCATCAACACTGCGAGATAGATCGCGGTCATTCCCCTTCCCCTGGCCAGTAACTTGGTGTTGCTTGAGGCAGCTGATGCAGGGCAAGGACAGAGCAACCCACTGCAGGTAATGGAGCATGTAGGAAGGAACTGCAGATGCCGGTTTAAACCGAAGACAGACACAAAGTGCTGGAGTAACTCAGCGGGACAGGCAGCATCTCTGGAGAGAAGGAATGGGTGACGTTTCGGGTCGAGACCCTTCTTCAGACTGGTTAGGGATTAGAGAAACGAGAGATATAGACGGTGATGTGGAGAGATAAAGAACAAATGAATGAAAGATATGCAAAAAATTAACGATGATAAAGGAAACGGGCCATTGTTAGCTGTTTGCTGGGTGAAAACGAGAAGCTGGTGCGACTTGGGTGGGGGAGGGGGAATGCCGGGGCTACCTGAAGTTAGAGAAATCAATATTCATACCACTGGGGTGTAAGCTTCCCAAGCGAAATATGAAATGCTGTTCCTCCAATTTGTGTTTAGCCTCACTGGAATGCCCAACTCAAATCCCCAGTCTTGACACAATTTGAGTGTGCACGCAGTAGCTGGTGAGAAGACAACGATCTATGCTGAAATAACAGTTTAGTTTAGTTTAGAGAATAGATCAGGTAGATGCACAGAGTCTCTTGCCCAGAGTAGGTGAACCGAGGACCAGAGGACATAGGTTCAAGGTGAAGGGGAAAAAAATTAATAGGAATCTGAGGGGTAACTTTTTCACACAGAGGGTGGTGGATGAATGGAACAAGCTGCCGGAGGAGGTAGTTGAGGCTGGGACTATCCCAACGTTTAAGAAACTGTTAGACAGGTACATGAATAGGACAGGTTTGGAGGGATATGGACCAAACGCGGGCAGGTGGGACTAGTGTAGCTGGGACATGTTGGCCGGTGTGGGCAAGTTGGGCTGAAGGGCCTGTTTCCACACTGTATCACTCTATGACTCTAGTGACACAACGTAGAGGTTCATAAGTTCATGAGAGCAGATTTAGGCCATTCGGCCCATCAAGTCTACTCCACAATTCAATCATGGCGGATCTATCTTTCCCTCTCAACCTCATTCTCCTGCCTTTTCCCCATAACCTTTGAGGGAGGGAGAGAGGGAGGGAGAGAGGGAGGGAGAGAGGGAGAGAGAGAGGGAGAGAGAGAGGGAGAGAGAGAGGGAGAGAGAGAGAGAGAGAGAGAGAGAGAGAGAGAAAAAAAACACAAAAAAAACTGCTGCCTTTGAGACAAATGTATGCTGCCTTGCAAACTGCATTTTGTTGCAGGCACAGAGTTGTAAGGAAATTGGTGGTGACAATCACCTCACTTACCAAAATCAGTAAGATGTGCTGGAGGCATGAGTTGTTCTGCTGTATTGAACTGCAGGGGCGGTTGTTTAAGTCTGCAGCCTGGATCCAAAACCTTTCAAGGAAATGAAGGTAATTAAAAGAAAATCAAACCTTGCCATTACAAACATGCGGCGACTGGTAAAAACATATCTACAATTAATGGGCTATAACAGAATTGTTGATGTTTATCATGTTTGTCCCATAACATGAAGGTCAAAGTAGTTTAGATTCATTTGGTTTAGTTTATTGTGATATGTACCAAGGTACAGTGAAAAGCTTTTTAGTTGCTTGTTATCCAGTCAGTGGAAAGATTACAGTCCACAGTGTACAGATACAGGATAAAGGGAATATCATTTAGTGCAAGGTAAAGGCCAGCAAAGTCCGATAAAAGATAGTCCAAGGGCCTCCAATGAGGCAGGACCGCTCTCTACCTGGTGAGAGGACGGTTCAGTTGCCTGATAACAGCTGGGAAGAAACTGTTCCTGAATCTGGAGGTGTGCGTTTTCACACTTCTGTACCTCTTGCCCGATGGGAGAGGGAAGAAGATGGAGTGGCCGGGGTGAGACTGGTCCTTGATTATGTTGCTGGCCTTGCCGAGGCAGCGTGAGGTGTAGATGGAGTAATTGGGAGGGAGGTTGGTTTGTGTGATGGTCTGGGCTGCTGGCCTTGCCAAGGCAGCGTGAGGTGTAGATGGATCTGTGCTGTGATGCATCCTGATGAAATGCTTTCTGCGGCGCATCTGTAGAAGTTGGTGAGAGTTGTTGGGGACATGCTGAACTTCCTCAGCCTTCTAAGGAAGTAGAGGCGTTGGTGAGCTTTCTTGGCCATTGCTTCAGTATGGGTGGTCCAGGAGAAGTTGTTGGTGATATTGACTCCTGGGAATTTGAAGTTTTCAACCATCTCAACTTCGGCTCGGTGAATGCAAGCTGGGGTATGTGGACCGCCTTGCTCCCTGAAGTCCATCGCTATCTCCTTTGTCTTGCTGACATTGAGAGGAAGGTTGTTGTGTCGACACCAGGACACGAGGTACACAATCTCATTCCTTTACTCCGTCTCATCATTATTTGGTATCTGGCCCACAATGGTGGTGTCATCAGCGAATTTGTAAATTTCATTGAATTTATACTTGGCTGCACAGTCGTGGGTGTATAAGGAGTAAAGAAGGGGGCTGAGAACACAGCCTTGAAGAGCATCAGTGTTGAGGATTATCCTGGAGGGTGATTTGTCCCCTATTGGGGTCTGTTGGTCAGGAAGTCGAGGATCCAGTTGCAGAGATGAGTGCTGACTCCAGTTCCCACGGGTTTGGTGATGAGCTTGGATGGTATAATGGTGTTAAAAGCAGAGCTGTAGTCTATGAATAGAAGTCTGACGCGGGCGTCTCTCTTACCCAGGTGTTCCCGCGATGAGTGTAGGGCCAAGGTGATGGCATCGTTCGTGGACCTGTTGTGGTGGTAGCGGAACTGCAGTGGGTCAAGACCGCTGGGTAGACTGGAGTTAATGCGTCCCATAACTAGCCTCTCAAAGCACTTCATGATGGTGGATGTCAAGGACACTTTAGGCAAGCGGTCTTGCTTTTCTTTGGTGATAGTGGTGATAGTGGTCTTCTTGAAGCAGGTGGGTACCTCAGAATGGAGTAGGGAGAGATTAAAGATGTCCGTGAATACTCCCGCCTGTCCTTGACCATAGAAGTTGGGAGGTCATGTTGCAGTCATACAAGACGTTGGTGAGGCTGCATTTAGAGTATTGTGTTCAATTCTGGGCACCATGTTATAGGAAAGACGTTGTCAAGCTGGAAAGGGTACAGATAAGTTTTTAAAGGATGTTGCCAGGACTGGAGGGTGTGAGCTACAGGGAGAGGTTGAGTAGGCTGGGACTCTATTCCTTGGAGCGTAGGAGGATGAAGGGTGATCTTAGAGGTGTATAAGATCATGAGAGGAATAGATCGGGTAGATGCACAGAGTCTCTTGCCCAGAGTCGGTGAATCGAGGACCAGAGGACACAGGTTTAAAGTGAAGGGGAAAGGATTTAATAGGAATCCGAGGGGTAACTTTTTCCACACAGAGGGTGGTGGGTGTATGGAACGAGCTGCCGGAGGAGGTAGTTGAGGCTGGGACTATCGCAGCATTTGAGAAACAGTTAGACAGGTACACGGATAGGACAGGTTTGGAGGGATATGGACCAAACGCGGGCAGGTGGGACTAGTGTAGCTGGGACATGTTGGGCGGTGTGGGCGAGTTGGGCTGAAGGGCCTGTTTCCACACTGTATCACTCTCTGACTATGACCCTATGGTCCACACACCTACTAAGGACGTGGCTAGGGACGTCGTCTGGGCCAGTTGCTCTCTGTGACTTCACCCTCAGGAAGGCTGATCTAACCTCTGCAACAGTGACCCTGGGAAGAGTCTGATGGGACAGATGGCCTTGCCCCATTGGCCTTCTGCTCAAAGTGAGCATGGAATGCATTGGGTTACAATGGTTAGAGGTATCTTCCCCACGCGCATCCCCCTTCCAAGCAATGTCATTGAGAGGCATAGTAACAGAGGCAAATCTCAGGGACAGTGAGGGAAGAAATGCACTGAGACAGCCCTCTCCAATCTGCTCAGGTGCTCAGAACCAGTCTGGGAGAACACTTGGACCAAGTTTTGGCACATTGGCTTTCATCAGTCAGAGTATTGAGTATAGATGTTGGGAGGTCATGTTGCAGTTGGAAAAGACATTGGCTTGGCCATGTTTAGAGTATTGTGTTCACATTTGGGCACCATGTTACAGGAAAGATGGTGTCAAGCTGGAAAGGGTGCAGAGAAGATTTACAAGGATGTTGCCAGGCTCGAGGGCCTGAGCTACAGGGAGAGGTTGAGCAGGCTGGGCTCTATTCCTTGGAGTGCAGGAGGATGAGGGGTGATCTTATAGAGGTGTATAAAATCATGAGAGGAATAGATCAGGTAGACGCACAGTCTCTTGCCCAGGGTAGGGGAATCATGAAACAGAGAATATAGGTTACAGAGAGGGAGAAAAGTTTTAATAGTAACCTGAGGAGTACCGGAAAAGAACATAAGAAAATTGGACTGTTTTCATTTTGTTTTGAAGATAGACACAAAATGCTGGAGTAACTCAACGGGACAGGCAGCATCTCTGGAGAGAAGGAATGGGTGACGTTTTGGGTCGAGACCCTTCTTCATTTTGTTTGGATGTCCTCTAATGCTAGTGAGTGAATATACTGTGTGACATTGTAGTGACTGATGGACCAGGTTTCCTTCCAGTGAGGAAGTTCATCTCATGTCGGGACTTGCTTGGAACGTGTGATGGTGACATAAGATCACCTCCCCTAATCTAGCTGGGCTGAAAAGATCTGCTTACCTGAGAGTTCGCCAATAATGTTCTGAATCTCTCCATTGGCATCTTGACTAAGGAGAGTCCATTGCTAGAGACTGGAGCTCTCAGAGGACGACAGGTGATATTGGCCAAAGCCATATGGTCTCTGCTTCGTTTTGAAATTTTTCAAAAGATGCAGACCTCTATCCTTCAAGGAACATGGGAACCTGAGGAGGCCATTCATGCCCTCAAGCGAGATCCACCATTCTATTAGATTGCAGTTGATCTGCATCTGTACTCTGTCTATCTGCCTTGATTCCATACTCCATTATACTCCTGCCTACCAAGTTCAGTTTAGTTTATTGTCACATAAACCAAGGTACAATGAAAAGCATTTTTGTTGTGTGCTAACCAGTCAGCGGAAAGACATAACATGATTACAATCAATCCATTCACAGTGTACAGATACAGGATAAAGGGTATAATATTTAGTGCAAGATAAAGTCCAGTAAAATCCGATTAAAGATAGTCCGAGGGTCTCCAATGATGTAGATGGTAGGTCAGGACCACTCTCTAGTTGGTGATAGGATGGTTCAGTTGCCTGATAACAGCTGGGAAGAAACTGTCCCTGAATCTGGAGGTGTGTGTACAAACGTTCAATTGACCACATCCCCCTCTCCTCCCCCAATCCTCGCACCCCTGCCGCCCACCATCCTCAATAGTTTATTTTGTGGTGTGAGGGGAAATTCTAGATTCCCAAAGCCCTGTGAGTGAAGAAAAGTCTCCCAACGTCACTGGCTCTGATCTTAAAGTTACTTTCCCTTCTTTCAGATGTCCACAGTCGAAAGGTTGTTTGCAGTTAATCACATTGCATAGAGATAGCATACAAGGCTGATGTCATGCCTGCATCTCACTTATTAACCACACTGTGTGAATTAGGATCTCTTCAGATATAAGAGTACAGGAGAGCAAGCACAAAGATGGATCAGAACATTGCCTATGGGCCAAAAGGAGTTTTTTTGGGTTCATATTAAAAGCAACGTGAGCAGCAGCAAATTAGTCGTGTTTAGGATACATCAAGGGACAGGAGACAGCAGGTGGAAAAGGATATCAGCATGAGGTGTGAAAGCTGTTGCCCGCCTACATAGGAGAAGTGCCAGGTCATAGACGTGAAAGAACATTGCAAGCTCACAGGTGACAAA
The DNA here is from genome assembly GCF_053455715.1 of Rhinoraja longicauda. Classification (NCBI taxonomy): domain Eukaryota; kingdom Metazoa; phylum Chordata; class Chondrichthyes; order Rajiformes; family Arhynchobatidae; genus Rhinoraja; species Rhinoraja longicauda. The sequence continues at coordinate 8,536,694 of NC_135994.1, forward strand.
AATAATGAAGCTTGTTTTGCAGAAAAAACAGGGAGATAAGAAAGAACATCGCGTGTTCATGGACAGGAAAGAAAATCCTTAACTCGCAGAGCCGAGTGAAAACTGCAAGCTCATGGACAGGCAAGGACTTTTGCAAACTCCCGCTCGAGAATCAACATCAAGGGCATAGAGGAGGAGGCAGCACTGTGGCACAGCGGGTAGCGCTGCTGCCTCACAGAGCCAGAGACCCGGGTTCCAGCCTGACCTCGGCCGCTGTCTGTGTGTAGTTTACACATTTGCCCTGTGACCACATGGGTTTTCTCCAGGTGCTTCGGTTTCCTCCCACATCCCAAAGACGTGCGGGTGTGTGGGTTAATCGGCCCTCTGTAAATTGCCCCCTAGTGTGTAGGGAGTGGATGAGAAAGTGGGACAGCATAGAGCTAGTGTGAACGGGTGATCGCTTGTCGGTGGGGACACGGTGGGCCGAAGGGCCTGTTTCCACGCTGTACCTTTCAATTCAATTCAATTTAATTCAATGTTGCAAATCTGTGAAGGAGAAAGCACAACATAAATTTGTCCGGAAAGATCATCGGCAGGTTTCTGGGACAGAAGAGCATCCCAAGCCTGGACAAGAGACAGTGTCAAAATCTTATGGATGAGAAAAGAGCATCCTTGAATCACAGAAGAGAAAGAATTTCGCAAGGTTGTGATCAGGGAAGAACGTGGCTGCTTGGTGGATGATAAACGACTTTGTAAACTTGAACATGAGAAAGAACAGATGGCCTCACAAACACAGGGGAATCCAATGAGATGACAAATGTCAAAGCCAAGTATCCACTGAAGTCAGTCAATATGAAAGGTTTAAAAGCAGAGCCTTGGACCAGTGCAGTTAATGTAGGGTCACTTCCAAAACATTTTGTGCACTTTAGCATGTTGTCTATCCCACTGAGCGATTCATACATTTTAATTTTCATGCAGAGGGTCCGAAGAATGGTTTGTGATTTTTATCATTGCACTCAGCTAAAAATAGTAAATCAATTTGACAGATTGATGTGACAGAAAAATCAATTGAGTACTTTTTCGCCAATTTTCCCAGCCGTGAAAGTTTCTAACAAGCCTCCTGGAATAGGATGTCTGTTTTCCTTCACTAATTAAAGGCTTGTTAACGAAATAGTGTTCTCAGAAATCAAAGCTGTACATTCTTGTGACCTCATGAATCAACTGTGAGTTATCCTTTGCTTGCATCAGAGGCTATGTGAGTGCAGCACGGAAACAGGCCCTTCGGTCCACCGAGTCCACACTGCACACTACTTCAATGTTATCCCACTTCCTCATCCACTCCCTACACTCCGGGGGCACTTTATAGAGGGCTAACCCACATGGTCACAGTAGAGCTGCTGCCTCACAGCGCCAGAGACCCGGGTTCCATCCTGACTACGGGTGCTGTCTGTCTGGAGTTTGCACGTTCTCCCCATGACCGCGCGGGTTTTCTCCGGGTGCTCCGGTTTCCTCCCACACTCCAAAGGCGTGCAGGTTTGGGAGTTAATTAGCTTTGGTAAAATTGTAACATTTTCCCTCGTGTGTAAGATAAGATGGTGCTAGTGTTCGATCGCTGGTCGGCGCGGACTCGGTGGGCCGAAGGACCTGTTTCAGCGCTGTATCTCTAAATGTCTAAGTCACAGGGAGAATGTGCAAATTCCAGGGTCGTGCTGCTGATTTAGTCCCTCCTGTTTGTGGTTGGCATCTGATACCCAGACACCAAGAGAACTGCTCAGTAAGGCAGGGAACTGAGTGGAGCTACACAAAGGCACAACATGGGAGGTTGTGAGTTTAAAGAAAATGGCAAATGATTGGCATAGCACTTCTCAGCTATCCTGTAATCAGTGTTTTTTTTGTGATACTGGTACCTCTAAAGAGTTAAAAAGCGGATTAAAAAAATTTAGAATTTCAATTTTTACGCTCTTCGATTTTAAATGATCAGTTTTTATTAATAAAGGATTACCAAACAGAAGAGAGTGGTAGACACAAAAACCTGGAGTAACTCAGCGGGTCAGGCAGCATCTCTGGAGAGAAGGAATGGGTGATGTTTCGGGTCGAGACCCTTCAGAGTGAGAGTCAGGGGGACTCCAGCTTTTTGTGTCTGTCTTTGGTGTAAACCAGCATTATCACATCTTTTTTCTATATAAAATGCTTTTCATTCTCTAAAATTAGAAAATATTTAGTGTGTCCTGTCGCTGATACCACCCGGCCAAACTAGAATGGAGTGGCAATGTTTGTCTTTCATTCAACAGGAGTTTAGATATCTGAAGTGGGGTGGGTACTCTGAAATCTTGCTCTTGTGCTTGTCATTACATTTTTGAAGAAGTAGATAATTGAAGGTTATGGGAAAGTGGCACAGGAGAGGGTTTGAGCCAACCACGAACATACAATGGAGGAGCAGGTTAGGGGGGCTGAGTGGCCTACCCCTGCTCCTATTTTCTTAGATTCTTATATTCTGATACAGCATTGATTCCATTCACATCACCTGACAATTGGAAGACAGCCAAGCTTACAGCAATTTCCTCTATGTATTGGACACCGTGTCAATCATTGTATGGATCCCGCTGTCCAAATCTAACCATCCTGATCATCATGCCTGCTTCGCCTTAGCTTGGCGTGGCAAATAAGAAATACAACTTCAAACGAGACACAGGGCGGTGGGTGTATGGAACGAGCTGCTGGAGGAGGTAGTTGAGGCTGGCACTATCACAATGTTTAAGAAGCATTCAAACGGGTAGACACAAAATGCTGGAGTAACTCAGCGGGTCAGGCAGCTTCTCGGGAGAGAAGGAATGGATGATGTTTCGGGTCGAGACTCTTCTTCAGACTGGTACATGGATAGGACAGGTTTAGAGGGGTACAGGCCAAACGAAGAGGCAGGTGTGATAAGTGTAGATGGGGCATGTTGATTGGTATTGGCAAGTTGGGCCGAAGGGCCTGTTTCCATGCTGTATGACTCTATGACAAGTTAGCTTAATAGATGTGTCCTTCCCACAAAGGCCGAGCTGTCTCGCATTTATCGTCCATTTAATCTTCTGAGGGACATTTAATGTAGAGTGGTCCATTCTAAAATGTCACTGGCATGGCCAGATTACAAGGGAGTAGTTTTGCTTGGCCATTTAAGAATCAACCACGTAATTACCATAGGCCAAGTAGTCTTTGGAGTGTGGGAGGAAACCGGAGCTCCCAGAGAAAACCCACGCGGTCACGGGGAGAACGTGCAAACCCATAGTCAGGACACCACCCATAGTCAGGATCGAACCGGGGTCTCAGGCGCTGTGAGGCAGCAACTCTACCACTGTGTCATCCCGAATGGTTGAGGAATGAAAACCAGTTTACTGAGCGGTGGCAATCACAATATGACAATTAATCTGGATGGACACATGACACATTACTTTGGTCAGATCATAGATAGCTTGTAGTGTGGACAGCTCGCAAGCTCTGTTGTCTCCTGAAGTTGATCTTGACAGGCTCCCCTCTTTGTGGAACCGTTTTTTTTTTCTTGAAACCCAAGTCTTTTTGCTTTAGCGCTGCTGAAAACCTCATATCAATCGCCAGCTTAATTATACCTCCAAATTATGGGGAAAGGTTCCTGAAGCGAACTTGTTGTAGCCTCGTTGTCAACCTTGATTAATTGTCTTGGCCTTTCGTTTGCTGGTGATTCTTTGTAAGGTACAAAGCACGTCCCGCAAAGTCAGACAAAAACACAAGATACAGAGACCTGAAGGCTCCTTCAAACAGTTCTTATCAGGCTGTTTCCTCCTTATCTTTGGCCATCCAGCAAGCCCCTTGTTAAGGAACATTGCCCTCACTCCAGTCCACTGCGAAGGAAGTCTTGTGGCAATTCTCCAATGAACCCTCCAGAGAGATAAGTTAGGACAACTAACATTGTCCAATATTTGTGTCTTAGCACAAGTAGGCAAACTGTAGGAATTGATATCAACAATATATATATTATTTCAATTAGTATTCTTGATCAATACAGGGTAGAATGGATTTGGTCAAATATGGGTTAGTTAGGGAATCATGTACCAGAGGACATAGGTTTAAGGTGAGGGGGAAAAGATTTAATAGGAACCTGAGGGGTGGTAGACAATAGACAATAGACAATAGGTGCAGGAGTAGGCCATTCAGCCCTTCGAGCCAGCACCGCCATTCAATGCGATCATGGCTGATCACTCTCAATCAGTACCCCGTTCCTGCCTTCTCCCCATACCCCCTCACTCCGCTATCCTTAAGAGCTCTATCCAGCTCTCTCTTGAAAGCATCCAACGAACTGGCCTCCACTGCCTTCTGAGGCAGAGAATTCCACACCTTCACCACCCTCTGACTGAAAAAGTTCTTCCTCATCTCCGTTCTAAATGGCCTACCCCTTATTCTTAAACTGTGGCCCCTTGTTCTGGACTCCCCCAACATTGGGAACATGTTATCTGCCTCTAATGTGTCCAATCCCCTAATTATCTTATATGTTTCAATAAGATCCCCCCTCATCCTTCTAAATTCCAGTGTATACAAGCCCAATCGCTCCAGCCTTTCAACATACGACAGTCCCGCCATTCCGGGAATTAACCTAGTGAACCTACGCTGCACGCCCTCCATAGCAAGAATATCCTTCCTCAAATTTGGAGACCAAAACTGCGGTAGGTGTATGGAATGAGCTGCCAGAGGAGGTAGTTGGGGCAGGTTTAAGACAGGTACATGGATAGGATAGGTTGAGAGGGATATGGGCCAAACGCAAACAGGTGGGACTAGTGTGGATGGGACATGTTGGCCGGTGTGGGCAAATTGGATTGAAGGGCCGTTTTTCATGCTGTAAGACTCTATGACTCTAAATCCACACAGGAATCCCCTACGTAAAACTTGCTGCATGCAGAACACCAGCCTCACGAGCAGGTTGCGAGGCTGTGGAAGATCTCTTTGTATTGTGACAAGACGTCGCACTTTTGCATCAGTATTCTATGGAGATTCTGCGGAGATTATGCAGCTTTGATTCCACTGTCCCTTTTTTGATTTTTATGATTCATCCTATTGTCGACTGACAAGGGCTGTCTCCGATTACCCTAAAACATCCGATCGAATGAGAAACCAGATACCTTGCTGTCCTGACAGGGCTACAGATCCAAACTGATTTGTCCTATTCATCTGCAAGAGTCAGGGATATTCTTGTCTTAGAAGGTCTTCACCCTGGGCAGAAGCAATAATTGATCTACTTCACTCTTGGGCCCAATATTCCACCCATGAAGTCATCTGCACTTGCCTTTTCTCCACTGGTCCTCACAGTGTGCCGTGTACATAAAAGGGAGGGAGGGGGGAGGAGGGTGGATAAGGAGGGGTTGAGGGGGAAGGGGAATTGGGGAGGGGAGTAGGAGAGGGTGCTACACCAATGCAGGAGAGGTTTGGGCCCAACGGGTCCACTTGGTCTAGTATCCCTCTAAATCTTTCCTTTCCATGTGCCTGTCCAAGTGTCTTTTAAATGCTGTTTATAGTACCTGCCTCAACTAGGTCATCTGGCAGCCCGTTCCATACACCCACCACCCGCTGTGTGAAAATGTTGCCCCTCTCACCTCAAACCTCTGTCCTCTGGTTTTTGATTCCCCTCCCCTCGGTAAAAGACCGTGCACACTCATCCTACCTATTCCCCTCATGAATTTATAAACCTATATAATCATGGTGGCGCAGTGGTAGTCGCTGCCTTACAGTGAATGCAGCGCCGGAGACCCAGGTTCCATCCCGACTATGGGTGCCGTCTGTACGGAGTTTGTACGTTCTCCCCGTGACCTGCGCGGGTTTTCTCCGAGAACTTCGGTTTCCTCCCACACTCCAAAGACGTACAGGTTTGTAGATTAATTGGCTGGGCAAATGTAAAAATTGTCCCTAGTGTGTGTAGGATAGAGAAAATAACTGCAGACAACAGGTAGGGTAAGAAAATAACTGCAGACAACAGGTAGGGTAAGAGTCTGAAGAAGGGTCTCGACCCGAAACGTCACCCATTCCTTCTCTCCTGAGATGCTGCCTGACCTGCTGAGTTACTCCAGCATTTTGTGAATAAATACCTTCGTAGGACAGTGTTAGTGTGCGGGGATCGCTGGTGGGCGCGGCCACGGTGGGCTGAAGGGCCTGTTTCCGCGCTGTATCTCTAAACTAAAGATCATCCCTCATCCTCCTGCGCTCCAAGGAATAAAGTCCTAACCTGCCCAACATCACCCTGTAACTCAGGTCCTAGAGTCCTGGCACCATCTTTGAAATTTTCTCGCCTTTTCTTTTGCTCCTCTTCTTCAACTGGCTTTCCATTCCTGTCCTGATGGTCTAAGCACTAAAGGACATAAGAAACAGAACTTGAAGCAGGCTATTCAACCGCTCGTATCCACTCCACTATTCAACAGAATTGCGTCTAACCTTTTATCTTAGCACTACTTTCCTGCACTTAACTTATATTCCATGACTCTCTTAATATCTAAAAATACGCTGTTTTTGTTTTGATCATACTCAGTGCCTGAGTCTCCACAGCCTTCATTATAGGAAGGATGTCGACAAAATGGAGAGGGTACGGAGGAGATTTACTAGAATGTTGCCTGGGTTTCGGCACTTAGGCTACAGAGAGAGGTTGAACAGGTTGGGTCTTTATTCTTTGGAGCGTAGAAGGTTGAGGGGGGACTTGATAGAGGTTTTTAAAATTTTGAGAGGGACGGACAGAGTTGACGTGGGTAGGCTTTTCCCTTTGAGAGTTAGGAAGATTCCAACAAGGGGACATAGCTTCAGAATTGAGGGACAAAGGTTTAGGGGTAACATGAGGGGGAACTTCTTTACTCAGAGGGTGGTGGCTGTATGGAATGGGCTTCCGGTGGAAGTGGTGGAGGCTGGCTCGATTTTATTATTTAAGAGTAAATTGGATAGGTATATGGATAGGAGGGGATTAGAGGGTTATGGTCTGAGTGCAGGTAGATGAGACTAGGTCAGGGAGAATGGTCGGCGTGGACTGGTAGGGCCGGACAGGCCTGTTTCCATGCTGTAGTTGTTATATGTTATATATGTTATATGTTATATGTTATATGAGTAGTGAATTTTCCATGGTGGAGACATTTCTTCTCATCTCTGTTCCAAATGACCTTATTTTGAGACGGAGACCCCTAGTTTTAGACTCGCCAGCCAGAGGAAACGTCAATTCCAGGTCAACCCTGTCCAGCTCAATAAGAATTTTATGCATTTCAATCCCTTACTGGGCCGTCACAAGTTTTAGCCATTTCCCGCCAACCCACCCAGTGATTAGAGTATGTAGAATATCAACATGGCTGGACATTGAATGTCACTGGGCTGTTTGACTGCTGGTCCATCACAAGCCTGTGTGTACAAATCCAACTAGTTGTAATTTTTTTAATTTATTCATGGGACATGGACGTCATTGGCAATGTCAACATTTATTGTCCATTCATAATTGCTCCTGAAGATGTAAGAGTCGACTACAGTGTGGAATCACAAACAGACCAGATTAGATAAAAATTACAGATTTTGTTCCCCTGAAGGAAATGAATGAAACAGATGTGTTTTATTGTCCGAAACGGAACAATTACATTTTTAATTGCTGTAGCACAACAGATATGTAAACATAGTACTCTGTAAAACCCAAAACAGACAACAAAAGACAGTTCAGTATACATATGTATACATATGTAAGCACATAAACAAACAATAATAGAGCAAAACGAAAATAATGCCCCAAGTCTATGTAGTTTGGAGCATATTTGGAGTTCCTAGTGTTTAATAGCCTGATAGTTGTTGGGAAGAAGCTGTTCCTGAACCTGGACGTTACAGTTTTCAGGCTTCTATACCTTCTACCCGATGGCAGGGGTGAAGTGAGAGTGTGGCCAGGGTGGCGTGGGTCTCTGACGATGCTGGCTGCCTTTTTGAGGCAGTCTCTTGTAGATCACTTCGATGGTGGGGAGGTCAGTACCAGTGATTGACTGGGCAGTGTTCACCACTTTTTGCAATACTGATCATTTAAATGGTGGACATTTTTACAGATGCAAAGAACTGTAGATATTGGAATCCGAGGAAGGGTCACGACCTGGAATGTCGGCTGTCCATTCCCCCTACAGATGCCGCCTGACCCGCTGGGTTCCTCCAGCACTTTGGGTTTTACTCAATATTTATGAGAGAGCTTGACGAAATGGGTTAGAGTAGGTCGTACACGCTGACCAGAGAGTCTAGAGCTGGAGGGTAATAGCTCAGGATAAGAGGTTGATTGTATAGGACTAAGATGAGGAGAAAATTAGTTACTATTTATTGATTTGTTTACTCTCATTAATCTTTAGAATTCCATTGGCCAGAGTGCTCAATATATTGAGTATATTCAAGTCAGGGATCAATGGGCACTCAGGGAATCAAGGGATATGGGGATCAGTTGAGAAAATGGATGGCAAAGGATCTTACTGAAGGACAGATTCAGATCAGTTTAGTTTATTGTCACGTGTACCGAGGGACAGTTGCGCGTTATCCAGTCAGCGGAACGACAATACATGATTACAATCGAGCCATTCACAGTGCACAGATACGTGATAAGGGAATAATGTTTAGTGCAAGGTAAAGCCAGCAAAGTCCGATCAAGGATAGTCCGAGGGTCGTCAATGAGGTAGATAGTAGTTCAGTCTGAAGAAGGGTCTCGACCCGAAACGTCACCCATTCCTTCTCTCCCGAGATGCTGTCTGACCTGCTGAGTTACACCAGCATTTTGTGAATAAAAAGATAGTAGTTCAGGACTACTCTCTGGTTGTGGTAGGATGGTTCAGTTGCCTGATAGGAGACTTGTGTTGAGACTTAACTTGATGAACTCTACCTGCCTCTCTTTTATACCTCTTATATTCAAACTGTAAATAACTGTTAAATTAGGTAGTGGATGTTTGACCTAACATTATTGAAAAACATTTTGCTCTTCTTTTATTGGAATTGTGATTTTATCTATTCCCATTACCGAATGCATGCTTCAATAACAGCTGAGTCAATAGCTAATTGTGCTATTGCATTGGGACAGAAGATACATGGGATTCGATATGCACACATTAAAAATAGTTATGAAGACATTGGAGAAAGTGCTAATTGGATTTGCCCAGCCTCTACCAGCATTGAGAAATTAAAATGATCAGGAAAGACAGAACAGGCTGGGGCTTTTTTCCCTGGAGAAAACAGTGCTGAAAGGAAACAAACACATCTTTGGAGCAGTTCAAAAGCATTTCCAGGTGTGGTGGGGAACTGGAATTTGGGCTCAAGTTATGTTCAATAGGAAGGACAGTGGAAACCTGGGGAAGAATGTCTGTTATCCTTAAAAAACACACAAAGTGTTGAAGTAACTCATGTGGGTCAGGCAGCGTCTCTGGAGAACATGGATAGGTGGTGTTTCTGGTTGGGACCCTTCTTCAGAATGATTGCAGTAACATGTCTTTCAGAAATGCTCCCTGACCCGCTGAGTTACTCCAGCACTTTGTGTTCTCTTTGTAAATCAGCATCTGCAATTTCTTGTGTCCATCTGTAATCCTTACCTGGTGTGGATTGTATGCTCTCCAGACTCATCAATGTGGTTGACTTTCACCACAGTTCTGGGGACAATTAGGGCTGGCAATCTACGATGGCATTGCCAGTAACATCTACGTCCTATGAACCTACCATGTATCTGTACACGTGCATCTGTACACATCTGTATCCCTTATCATGTATCTGTATGCTGTGAATGGCTCGATGAATAATCATGTGTTGTCTTGCCGCCGACTGGTTAGCACGCAACAAAAGCTTTTCACTGTACCTCGGTACACGTGACAATAAACTAAACTGAAACTGAACGAACAAGTAAAAAATGTTAAGAATGTGAACCTCTCTCTCATGTGAACTTGGTGAGATGAATAGCATTGACACTATTGAAGGGAAAGCTGGATAAACACGAGGACGAACGGAATGGAAGAAGATGGTGATCAATGGCAAAGGGGTTGTGGTGGGGTATAACACCAACATGGACTGGGGGTCAGGGTGAATGGGCTGCCTCTGAGCACTGCAGTCTATGCAATTTTATGCATTAATCCAAAACTGACTCCCTGTTGCCCAGCGTGTTAAGGCACTGAAATACATTGTTGGACCCGACTATAACCCTCGGTTGGACGTACTTCCAAGCTGGACCCAGTGGATCAACCCCGGCTGCAAACCTGGTCACTGAGTGGCTGCTGGCTATTTGGACACAGACTGCATCGCTGCTGGTCCCATTCCCCTCCTCACCTGTTACCCATTCCAGCAATGGCGGGTCTCTATTGCTCATCATCTTCCCCGTCCTTCTGCAGCCCACTCCTACAACAGGACCACTGATTAAAATTAGGGGCGGCACACAGTGGTGTGCCAGAGACCCAGGGAAGGCCCTGACTACGGGTGCTGTCTGTGTGGAGTTTGCACGTTCTCCCCGTGACCTGCGTGGGTTTTCTCCGGGTGCTCCGGTTTCCTCCCACACTCCAAAGCCGTACAGGTGTATAGGTTAAGTGGCTTCTGTAAATTGCCTCCTGGTGTGTAGGGAGTGGATGAGAAAGTGGGATAACATAGAACCAGTGTACGGGTGATCGTTGGTCGGTGCAGACTCGTTGGGCCGAAGGGCCTGTTTCCACGCTGTATCTCTAAACTAAAAAGGGAAAAAAAACTGCTGGAGAAACTCTGCAGGATGGTGCCAGAAATGTGGCGACTCTTGTGCACTGCCTCAGTGTAAACTACTCTTCCTACACTTTTGTATTTAAGTATGATTGTGCCTATGTACAGTAGGATTTTTACTGAACTCTGCAAAAAGAGAATTTCACTGCACCTAAGTATATGTGACAGTAAAGAACCATTGTACTCTATCAGGGCTGAAAGTGGAGATTGCCAGTATACAGAGTAGAGGGATGGTGAGACAGGTGAGTAGATGATAAGCAAACCCGGGATGGGCAGATGGAGGGGTAGGGTTTGGAAGGAGAGGCAGGTGGGTGACAGGTGGAAGCAGAGGTAAACAAAGACAGATGAGATCAGGTTGAGGGGGGAGGTGGGGACAGGTGAAGGAGCCACATCTACCATTTGCAACAACTGCATGAAACCAGATCAAGTCTAATTCTCTAAAAATAAATGTCAGTGATCATTGACCTATACTTGAATTTGACAGGGTTAAGGAATGTTACAGTCTGGAAAGTGGGGGAGACAGTCATGTTAGTGCGATTTGTCAGATGGCATGAATCTGGCACGGTCTGTCTGTCTTGGAGCATGCCAAAGATAATGAAACCGATCCACATGAACGGCAAAAAAAATAGGATGTCAATTCACTGGGACTGAGCCAGAGGCTCAGAGAATTACAGGAAGATCCGGCAAAATCTGGGAGGAAAATGTTTGGGGCATTTAAAAATAAACTCTTTTTTTTTTTTTATCGGAAAAAATTATTGGAGATGAGGGTTGGGGAGGAGTGCCGGGTGTTGAAGGTGAGTGGTCTGAGTGGGATAGAAAATGGTTGGGATGGCTAATATTCCTCATAAATACAGATATGTGGAGAGCAGATATCAGGGGCAGCGGTAGAGTTCCTGCCTTACAGCACTTGCAGCACCAGAGACCCATATTTGATCCTGACTACGGGTGCTGTCTGTACGGAGTTTGTACGTTCTCCCCGTGACCTGCGTGGGTTTTCTCCGAGATCTTCGGTTTCCTCCCACACTCCAAAGGCATACAGGCATGTAGGTTAATTGGCTTGGTGTATGTGTAAATTGTCCCTAGTGCGTGTAGGATAGTGATCGCTGGTCAGCGCGGACCCGGTTGGCCGAAGGACCTGTTTCCGCGCTGTATCTCTAAACTAAACTAAAGTAGCTTAAAAAGTCCCTGGGGAGAATTAAATGTCCAAGGAGTTAAGTCTGCAGACAAATGCACCAGTGGCATCTCTATTCTGCAGAGAATCCTAGCATGTTTTAGTGCCCTTTCATTTCTTAATGTGGAAACCGGACACCTGGAGAGTTGTGGTTTATGATATGGTGATGATGTGTGATAAATGGTAAGAATAAATGCTTTCTAATTAGCCAGCAGTGGATTTAGGGAACTTTCCTGTGCACTTAAATACAATTTAAATCGAACTTTACTGTTTAACTCTCGAACCAAGCCCGTGCTCAAGTTTGCAGTAGATTTTGGATTGTAATCTTGTGCAGGCTGGGCTCCCTTGGCAAATGCTAGTTTGTAATCGATGCTGACGGCAGGGTATAAATCAAACGTAGGCTTCAATTGTTGCCAACACTCTGTGCGATGTTGTTCAATGAAGTTACCGTCGTATCCTAAATCTTGCTCATTACTCAACTCACCACCGCTTCCCCCTCCCTCTCAGTTCTCTCCCTCCCGAGTGAGTCCATCAAATTGGTCAACAGACAGCAATTACAGGGCCATAAATCTCAATTGCTGTGAGAGGCTGATGCATCACCTTTCAAATTTTGATTCATTAAGAAGATTGAACTCTTTGCCGAGGCTATTTTCGGAAGAGGGAACAAGAGACTCATGCATTTCAGTTTTACCGGCACCTTACCCCTCCCTAGTACTCGTGGCTCATTTGACTTGCACTAGCAGTCCAAGGAAGGTAAGAGGGCTCTGTTTAGGAAGAGAGTGCGTCAGACTTCAGAGGATGTCGGCAGAGTTGTGTGTGAACCTGGCTGCAGATTGAACGCTGGATGTAGCCAGTAGACAAAGTAGTCCACTGACAAAACTCCTCCCTACGGTCGGTTGGGACGGGCTCCTTCTGAATTATTAAGCAGAGTGGGCAGCTCATCATCTTGGCCACTGAGGCAGTGTGAACAAGCAGCACAGTACTTCTTCAGTGGAGCTGACTGTGGGACCCATTGTGGAACAGAGCAGCTTTGAAGAAACATCCAGCGCCTTTTTTAAGTTCCTGCAAAAAAATAGTTTTGGCATTCAAGTCATTGCAATGCATTCTCGTTGATCCGAAGACAGGATTTTTTTTTTCCCGCGTCAAAGACCTGAGAAGATTTTTTTTTGAATGAAGCATTTACTCTCGAGTTTGAAAATAAATTACCAGCAAAAAAACAAATAAAACATCGGCTGCCTTGCCTTGCCTTACCCTGATTTGAGAATGCCGGTGCAGATCTTTTGCACTATTTCCTTTTCGGCCGACGATGAGGAGGAGAGGAAGCGAGAGGAGAGTTTCGAGCAGTTTTCCGAGGATGGGGAGGATGGCGAGCAGCGGCCGGGCGCCGTCAGCTTCACCGAGTTCGCGGGCTCCACCAACCTGCATGGCATGAACCACATCTTCGTGGAGGGCGGCTGCGGGGTGCGCCAGGTGCTGTGGGGCTGCGCCTTCTTCTCGTCGCTCGCCATCTTCCTCTACCAGGTGATGGACCGGATCATGTACTACCTGGAGTACCACCACATCACGGCGCTGGACGAGATCGACAGCCACTTCATGTACTTCCCGGCCATCACCCTCTGCAACTTCAACCGCTTCAGGCGCTCCGCGATCACTTACTCCGACCTGGCGCGCATCGGGCCGCTCGTCGGCTACACCAGGGGCATGGACCTCGGCTTCGAGGCGGCCGCCGGCGGCGACGACACTCTCCCCCTCAGCATGTACGACCTGTTCAACAGGACCAGCCACCGGATGGAGGACATGCTGAAGGAATGCAAGTACCGCGCACAGGAATGCGGCCCCGAAAACTTCACGGCGGTGAGTAAGGTCGAGTTTGTTTGTTTTGTTCAAAAACCTGAGGGAGCTTTATTTTCCCGCCTCTTCCCGCCGGCCGTCCGTCCGTCCGTCGCTGCAGTGCACGTCACGCACAGCAGACTGGGACCATGAAGCAAAAACATCAAAGCGCTGGAGCAACTCAGCGGCTCAGGCCGCATCTGTGGAAAGATGGCACCTTTCTTTACACTAATGGAGTCGGAGGAGAGGGCAGAGAGCTGGTAGAGAGAGGTGGGGGCTGCCCAACCCCCTGGCGAGTGTATGGGTGGATACAGGTGGAGGGAGAATGGGGGGGATGGGTGGCAAGGGGTGGGGGTGGAAGCATGACCGTTTGACCCAGTCACCCAGCTCCTTCCCACTTTCATCTGCCACCTCCGAGTCCCACATTTTCCCTTTTGTCCTCTTCTCCCTCCCTGTCCCCTTCCACCCACATCCCTCCCTCCAACTTCACATTTTACTCTACTTCTCTCCCTTTTGTCTCCTTTTCACTTCGAGCCTTTGTCACTTACTTCACCCATCTGCCATTCCCCTCACCTGCATCTATCTGTCATTTGCCACACTTTGTCCACCCCCCCCCCCCCCCCCACCCTCTCGCTTTTCATTCTTTCTCCACTCTGCTCCAACAGTGTGATGAAGGGTCCCGACCTAAAACTCTGTCCATTGCCCTCCAAAGATACTACCTAAACCGCTGGGTTCCTCCAGCACTTTGTCATTTCTTTTTGGGAGCAGAAGCGTTGGCGCCGTCAGAATCTTCGCCTCTGTTCTTGCTGACCTGTGAGAATGTAAATATAGAGCTTCCTAAACTTTTGCTGTGAAAGGGTGGTGCTGTGCTACCTCTCCCTTCAAATTACCAAAAATAACTTTTTAAATAGTGGCCCTCTTCACTTTATTTCTCCCAGCCCCCCTCTAATTTTGAAAAAACAGATTCCCCTCTTTCTTAAGGTGTAGTTTTGATGCACTTTCAAAAGGAAAGGAAAGGGGGGTAGTGCTTCGATAGCACTGTGGCCTTGTGCCGACTGCAACTCAAAAGGTAGTACTAAAAGGGCGGCACGGTAGCGCAGCGGTAGAGTTGCTGCTTTACAGCGAATGCAGCGCCGGAGACACAGGTTCGATCCTGACTACGGGTGCTGCACTGTACGGAGTTTGTACGTTCTCCCCGTGACCTGCGTGGGTTTTCTCCGAGATCTTCGGTTTCCTCCCACACTCCAAAGACGTACAGGTATGTAGGTTAATTGGCTGGGTAAATGTAAAAATTGTCCCTAGTGGGTGTAGGATAGTGTTAATGTACGGGGATCACTGGGCGGCACGGACTTGGTGGGCCGAAAAGGCCTGTTTCCGGCTGTATATATATGATATGATATGATATGATACTTCTTAATGTTGAGATGTTCTTTGATTCCCACAATTGCAGTTTGTGCACTGCAAGTCCACAGTGAGGTAACTGACCAGATAATCTGTTTTAATCTGCTTTATCCAATTAAACTCTTTCAATTTCTTTCGTTTGGCCGGTGGTTATTGGTATCGGTTTAGTATTGTCATGTACTGAGATACAGTGCATAACTTTGTGCGCTATCCAGTCCAATCATACTATAAGTACAATCAAACCATACACAAGTATAACGGGTAGTGCAAAGAGGAAGATACCAGATTGTAGAATATAATGTTACGGTATTATCATGTTACAGTTAGAGAGAAAGTGTAGATTTTTTTTAAACGTACAATGTCTGCAGTGAGGAAAGTTGGAAAACCGGGTCTACACCTTGGCTTATGGGAGGACCGTTCTGTAGTCTAATAACGGAGCAAGAGGAGCTATTCCTGAATCTGGTGGTACGTGCTTTCAAGCTTCTGCGTCTTCTGCCCAATAGGAGCGGGGGGGGGGGGAGAAGAGAGAATGACAGGGGTGTAAATGATCCTTGATTATGTTGGCTGCTTTACTGAGGCAATGTGAAATCCTTTAGATTTTGTTTCAGCTTTAAACCACTTCATATTTGTGACTTGTTATCTTGGATGACTGTTTCATCGATCTGAGGGGATGGGATGCAATCGGAGACATGTGCAAGTATCTGTGAGTCAGCAGCTCACTGAGGTTGGATTCAGTACTTTGAGTTGATAATCCAAGCTCTGCTGCAGTGTTGAGCGACAGTGGTGCTGTTGGCAGAGCTGCCTCGTAGATCTGACAAACTATGAGCCCATATGAGGTAACTGCAAATGTCCCGCAGTTTAATTTTGAAGAAGAGCAAGGGAGTTTTCCCCCTGTGCCTCTAGACACTATACGATCCAACAACATTATGGTTGTTATCATCTAAGGTGTTATCACCTTACACCTTGCGAGTACCTGTAGTGTGCAAACTGACTGCTATGTTTCTGAAGTATTCGGGAGTAAACTTCAGAAGTTCTTTGGGATGTCCTGAAAGGAACATAGAACAATACAGTGTAGGAAGGAAATGCAGATGCTGGTTTAAATTGAAGGTACACACAAAATGCTGGAGTAACTCGGCATCTCTGGAGAGAAGGAATGGGTGACATCACCCAAACTGAAGAAGGGTCTCGACCAGAAGCGTCACCCACTCCTTCTCTCCAGAGATGCTGCCTGTCCTGCTGAGTTACTCCAGCATTTTGTGTCTACCATAGAACAGTACAGCGCAGGAACAGGCCCTTTAGCCCCACAATGTCCAAGCTGAAGATAATGCCAAGTTAAAGTAATCCACACATGATCCATTCCCTACATATCCACGTGACTATCTAAAAGCCTCTTAAACACAACTATTGTATCTGCCTCCACCACCACTCCTGTGACATGAAAGGTGCTTATCAAAATGTAAGGTTCTTTTTTTTTGCTCCCTATTTATCCCTATTCTTGTCACTGTTACTCTTTGACTGTTACCCTCTGTTTGATTGCAGCAATCTTATTCCATTGCAAATTTATTCCGGCAACAGCTTGTCTTTGTTTTCAGCACTACTTGGGTCATGGAGAGTTTCAATGAAACATCGTTGACTGGCTGAGGTGCTACAGTTTAGCTGCGTGATTTGTGACACTGGATTATTATTGTTCATCTCATTGCTGCCTCAAAAATGTGTTCCTTCTGCTTGGAAATATCCTGGGTGCTGGTCTTCCCAATTAATTGGCTATCTTCAGAATTTGTCAGGGAGGGGATTTGTAGGTGGGGATTGGTCATGAGTTATTCCTGCCCTTTTTGTGGCCAGCCACAAGAATGAGGACTTAATCTTGTCTCGCTGTTTGAACAACAGTTCAGGAGACCCCCAAAGCATTTTGTCGTACTTGTGGCGTGCAGGGGCAAGCTCAAGTGTGCAAACTATCCGTGTATAAGCACAGTCCAGTGTTTTTATGATCGTATAAGAATTGAACCGGGTTCCCTTAATGCTCGGAGATCATCAACCGTGGAGCCATGCAGGGAGCTGGTCTCTTCGGGCTTGTGTTGCTTTCTGACATCGGCACACATTTTCTGAGCTTGTTGGAACCTGGAAACCAGGTTATATTAGTCGCAATCAATTATTTTGGACAGGTACTTGGATAGGGCCGAATACAGGCAGGTGGAACTAGATTAGATGGGGCATCTTGGTTGGCATGGACAGGTTGGGCCGATGGGCCTGTTTCTGTGCTGTATGACTCTATAACTACGTAACTTAATTATTATAACTGGAAGAACAAATCAGTAATCGCACTTTGTTATCAAAACGATTTGTGTGTGAATTGTAAGCAGAGTTGCTTTCAATGAGCTGACCATTCATCGTCACAATGGTTAGCACGAAGGTATGTCCCCTGTTAAGTTCAAGTTACATAATAGCCATTTTGCCACCTATAGCTGTGGCATCTTTGAAATCCAGCAATTGTTTTTTGTTTTTTTTATGGGATGTTGGAGTCTCTGGAGAATCCACCATTGATCGCCCATCCCTGTTAGCCCATGAGGCAGTGGTGAGCTGCAGTCTTGAACTGCTACAGTCCTTCTAATAATGGCACTCACACAGTATTATTAGGTAGACAGTTCCTGGATTTATACCTGAAGATGATCATGGAGCAGCAGCATATTTCCAAGCCAGCATTGTGGATACATGTAGGGTTCGTCGAACAATCATTGTTCCAAGCATACACTGGCCCTATCCCCGAACTCTACCTCCACTACATTGACGACTGCATCAGTACTACCTCCTGCACCCATGCAGAACTCACTAACTTCACGACTAATTTCCATCCTACACTCAAATTCACTTGGACCATCTCTGACATCTCCCTACCGTTTCTAGATCTCACCGTCTCCATCACAGGAGACAGACTATCAACTGACCGCTATTATAAACCCACTGACTTCCACAGCTATCTATACTACACTTCTTCCCACCCTGCTTCCTGTAAGGACTCTATCCCCACTCCCAATTCCTCCATCTGCGCCCAGGATGAGGTGTTCCATACCAGATGTCCTCATTCTTTAGGGAACGGGGGTTCCCCTCTTCCATCTATAATGGTCTCCTCAATATCCCGCAGCTCCGCTCTTGCTCCTCCTCCCCCCATTCGTAACAAGGATAGAGTCCCCCTTGTCCTCACCTTCCACCCCATAAGCCGTCACATACAGCATGTAATCCTCTGTCATTTTCGCTACCTCCAACAGGATCCCACTATTAGCCACATCTTCCTATCTCCTCCCCTTTCCGCTTTCTGCAGAGACTGTTCCCTCCTCAACTCCCAGGTCAACTCATCCCTTCCCACCCAAACCACCTGCTCCCCAGGCACTTTCCCATGCAACCACAGGAGATGCAACACCTGTCCCTATACCTCCCCCTCGACTCCGTCCAAGGACCCCGACAGTCTTTCCAGGTGAGGCAGAGGTTCACTTGCACCTCCTCCAACCTCATCTACTGTATCTGCTGTTCCAGGTGTGGGCTCCTATATATCGGCGAGCCCAAGCACAGGCTCGGCGATCGTTTCGTTGAACACCTCTGCTCAGTCCGCCTTAACCTACCTGATCTCCCAGTTGCTCAACACTTTAGCTCCCCCTCCCATTCCCAATCTGACCTTTCTATCCTGGGCTTCCTCCATTGTCAGAGTGAGGTCCAGCGCAAATTGGGGGAACAGCACCTCATATTTCGCTTGGGTAGCTTACACCCCAGCGGTATGAACATTGACTTCTCTAACTATATGTAGCCCTTGCTTTCCCTCTCTCTCCATTCCCATCCCCTCCCCCTCCCCCTCCCCAGTTCTCCCACCAGTCTTACTGTTTCCGACTACATTTTATCTCATTACCGCCCACTCCCCTGACATCAGTCTGAAGAAGGGTCTTAACCCGAAACGTCACCCACTCCTTCTCTCCAGGGATGCTGCCTGACCCGCTGAGTTACTCCTGCTAGACCTATCTGTCTTGTCTGGCTCTCATAGGCCATTGAGGAATATTCCATTGCGCTGATGTAAATGTTGAAAGCTTTGGGAAGTCAAATTTGGTAAATAATTTGCCACGGAATACTCGGCTTCTGACATCTATCCAAACCATTGTAGTTATGTGGCTGACCAACTAAGTCTCTGATCAGTTGGTGCCCCCTCCCTTCTCGGATATTGATGATGGTGATCTTGGCGATGGTCATGTCATGGAAGAGAAGATGGCTGAACTTTATTATGGAGCTTGTCAATGGCCTGGTACTTGAGTGATGTGAATATTACTTGCTCTGTTAATGTAGAAGAACAAAAGATTTTAGGATTCAAATTATAAGCAAATGGTTAAATACTCAGTTAAAATCAAGCCATCCAGGGAGACTTTATTGTAAGAATGCTGCCTGCAAAAGCAATACTGGGTGCAAATAAGTTAATTTTGAAGCAAAACTTCCTCAAAAAAGTTAGAACTGCTTAGGGCATAACCCTTTGAAATAAGACATTTCTCTTCATCTTCATCTTAAACGGTTATCCTGAGGTAGTCTTTCCCCCTCCATGGAAAGAATATCGTAGCTTCTACCCTGTTGACCCCCCCTTCAGAATCATCTTTGTCTTAATGCAATCACCTCTCATTCATCTGCATTCCAATGAGAATCTGTGCTGGATAGCTCTTTGAAAGTGCTGACCCGGGCACAATGGGCTGATTGGCCTTTCTGTGTTGTGCCACGCTTTCATTAAGTGGTCTCGCCTCCAAAGGACACTGGCCCTCATCCAAAAAATTAATTTGAAGGCATAATCCTTTGATATAATTTCCTCTTTTTAATTTCCTGTTTCTGATGTACTTTTCTTTCTGCATCCCATCTTTTTCCTTCCCTCCCTCCCCATCCTTCAACTCCAAGCAACACTGGTGTGATGAAGTTTTCCCTTGCTGCTTGAACAGCTGTGAGCTCCGCTACACTTACTTGCTATAAAAAGCATTGGGTCTGTCTCAACTGAACATGCTGCCAGCCTGCAGAATATATTGCTGACAAGTAATATTGCCTCGTCGTCACCCATGAGTGCTTGTGGCAGGTCTGGTTAGTGACGATCTGGTTGGGTACCAGCTCTGTTCTAAAGATAACATTTCCAGGGTACGTGCAAGAGGAAAGATTGGCAGCCCCTTGCTGTGTTTGTGTCCGTTTCAGCAGCAAAGGGGAATGAATTTGCATCGTCTCATCCCCCTCATTTCTGTGTTTTCCCCTACCAATTAATTACTTTCCAAGTCATAGATAAAGTCACAGAGCAATACAGCGTGGAAACAAGCCCTTCGACCCAATTTGCCCATGCCAGCCAACATGCCCCATCTACTCTAGTCCTACCTGCTTTGACCCATATCCCTCAAAACCTGACCTATCCTTGTACCTGCCTCAAGAATAGGACAGCCATGATCACAATGAATGGTGGTGCTGGCTCGAAGGGCCAAATGGCCTTCTCCTGCACCTTTTTTCTATGTTTCTATGTTTAACTACCTCCTCTGGTGGCTTGTTCCATACACCCACCACCCTTTTTGTGGACAATTGTACCCATGTCGGCACCATGGAAGTGCTGTTCAGGCCATTTCACCTCGCCAGCCTCCATTCAAGCCTTTTCCTATAAAAGACACAATGCTGGAGTAACTCAGCGGGACAGGGAGCATCTCTGGAGAGCATGAATAGGTGACATTTCAGGTTGGGACCCTTCGTTAGCATTTTTCTATCCTTTCAATTAGTCCCTTGCTTGCTGCTATCTCCTGCAATTCATTCAAAGATTCAAATGCATCTATCTTAAATCCCAAATTCAATGTTAAATGCTCAAACTTTGATTTATCCCCTTATGCCACAGAGTTCTTAAGCCTTGTGGATTGTCCGATCGTATGATTGATCTGGTTTCAATTTCAATAAATTGTGGTCGTTTTTAAAAAAGGGCCGGTGCAGCGGTAGAGTTGCTGCCTCACAGCACTGCAGACCTGGGTGCTGACTACGGGTGCTGTTTGTACAAAGTTTGTACGTTCTCCCCGTGACCTGTGTGGGTTTTCTCCCAGTGCTCCAGTTTCTTCCCACATTCCAAAGATGTACAAGTTTGTAGCTAATTGGCTTCTGTAAAATTGTCCCTATGTGTGTAGGATAGAACTAGTGTGAGCGGGTGATCACTGGTCGGTGCAGACTTGGTGGGCTGTTGAGTCTGTTTCCACGCCGTATCTCTAAATTAAACTAAACCAAAATTATAGAATGGACAGCAACTTTGCAAGTCACATTTATTGTGGCATAGAAAATGTCCAGAGTTGCTTTAGATCAAAAACGAGACAGAACTATGGATCTCCATACCTTGTAGCACAGAAGCCATTCCTGGTGATTTTTCTATAATATTGGCACTGTAGAACATTAGCATTGTCCCCACGCCTTAGTTTGTGGGCAAAAAAAACCACAAATGATCTAAAGTGAATGAAAAGTTTTTAAAAAATGCAGATATTGAAATAGAACCAGAAAATGGTGGAAACACTCAGCAGGTCAGGCAGCATCAGTGGAGGGGGGCAACAGATTTACAATACAATATATAATAATACAATACAATATATCTTTATTGTCATTGTACAGGGGTACAATGAGATTGGGAATGTGCCTCCCATATGATGCCATAAATTAATTAGCTAGTCAGTATTAATTTATACAACCCAATGAAACAAATTAGAACAGTTTTAAACAGAATAAAGTGCAGTAGATCTGTGCCGGTTCACTGTGCGATGTGACCATCCGGCTCAGCAGGACCGGTTCATAGCAGCTATGGCCCTGGGGATGAAGCTGTTCCTGAGTCTGGAGGTGCGGGCATAGAAGGCCTTGTAGCGTCTGCCCGATGGTAGAAGTTTAAACAGACTGTTGCAGGGGTGTGAAGAGTCTTTGTGGATGCCGGTGGCATTTCTGAGGCATCGTGTGTTGTGGATGCCCTCCAAGGCTGGTAGCTGTGTTCCGATAAAATTCTGAGCTCTATAGACTACCCGCTGAAGAGCTTTCCTCTCTGCCTCCGTGCAGCTGAGATACCACACAGGGATGCCATGTGTTAGGATGCTCTCTATGGTGCAGCAGTAGAAGGTCGTCAGCAGCTGTTGGGGTAGACCAGACTTTTTCAGTGTTCTTGGGTAGACAATTTAACATTTTTGTTTGACCTTTTCATCAGAACGGCATTCCTCGGGTACTGCCCTGAAACATTTAACTGCTTCTTTCTCTGCCTGTTCTGCTGAGACCCCAGTACTTTCTATTTTGACCTGGGGTGTATATTTGTCATTGGGACCCAGAGCATATCATTATCCAGGGTTCATGGTCGGCAGCAGCAGTTCTCGTAACTCGAGGTTTACACTGGATGGCTCACCATGTGCACTTGAAAGGAGCTAGAACCATTTTTGTGATCACCACCGATCAGCCGCCTGCCAATTTAGAACGCATGAAATTCAACAATACAGTGGAGTCAACAGCTTCAAGTAGTTCCTGGGCGTGCAAATCTCTGATCATAAAGAGAGCCCCTCAGTTAGGGATTTGGATTCAGTATGTTGATGAATTCTGTCGTCACAGCCTGTATCAGCAACTCCAATGTGAATGAATGAAGACGATTACAGAGAGTGCTAGACACATCACAGCTACCGACCTACCCACCATTAAAGGGATTTATGGGAAGCTCTGCCTCAAATAGGCAGCCAACATCATCAAAGACTTGTGTCAGCCTGGCCACACTCCCATTTCACTCTCACCATCAGGAAGAAGGTATAGGAGTCTCAAACTGTGACCATCAGATTCAAGAATAGCCTCTTCCCTACACCCATCAGGCTCTTGAACACTGTGTAGGACTAACCGTGACTATGAACTTCTGTAGACTGTCTTTGGTTATTAATTTAGTTAATTTTCATTTATTATATTGATGTGTTTTGTGTTTCTAGATCTATTATGCTGTTGCAAATAAGAATTTCATTATTCCATTGTCGGTAGGCTCAAGTCCAAGTACAGCAGGGCACTAGGATGTCTTCCTTTTTAGTTATATTTTACACTCAGCATGTAACTGATGCTGTGTTGGTGCTGTTACATATCTGTTGCTTTCCCCTGTCATGATGTTCAAAATAGTCCTTCTGAGCTATGCTGCAGGAAGGTGCCAAATCTGTTCAGCATGATGACTTCAACCACTTCCATTGATACAGTAAAGAAAGTGGTTAATAGGAACAACAATGAAACCAAATTTAGTTTGGAGATACAGCATGGAAACTGGGCCTTCAGCCCACCGGGTTCACACTGACCATTAATAACCCACGCTATCCCACTTCCTACACACGAGGGGCAATTTACAGAGGTTGAATTAGCCTACAAACCTGTACGTCTTTGGGATGTGGGAGGAAACCAAAGATCCTGGTAAACCCATGCAGGTCATGGGGAGAACATGCCACCTCCACACAGACAGCACCCGAGGCCAGGATCGAACCTGGGTCTCTGGTGCTGTAAGGCAGCAACTCTTCCACTGTGCCACTGTGCTTGTTTTGACATCAAGTCAAATGCAGTAGGTTTCTAGGAGTCTGTTAAAGGAAGAATGAAGTTTGAGGGGGAGTGATTTCCAGAACTTCGAGGCAAGGCAGCTGAAGGACTGTCACCATGATGGATTAAACATTGGGAATGAAATTGATGTGACTTCAATGTCTTTGTTTTCTCATTGAGAGGCAGGGCTGGATTAAAAGGACAAGAAGGAGGAAAGTTACAGAGGGGTCTAAAAATGGGAATGTAAATTTAAAGTGGGTGAAAGGGACTGATTGTGAGTTTTAGATTTTAGAGATACAGGGCCCATCGGCTCACCGAGTCCTTGCCGACCAGCGATTGCCCCATAAGCTAACCGAAACACAAGGAACAATTTTGCAACTTGCCAAAACCAATTAACCTACAAACCTGTGCGTCTTTGGCATGTTGGAGGAAACCGGAGCACCCGGAGAAAACCCATGCAGTCACAGGGAGAATGTACAAACTCCGTACAGACAGCACCCATAGTTAGGATGGAACCCGGATCTCTGGCGCTGTGAGGCAGCAACTCTACCGCTGCACCACCTGTGGGGGGCTGCCACAGCACAAAGCGTTCAAGAGTCAAGAGTGTTTGATTGCCATGTATTGCAAATGGAACAATGACATTCTTTCTTGCAGCAGCATAACAGATTTATAAACGTAGTAATCATTGATTACTGTAGGGGGAGGGGTTGCTGGGGGCAACTGCAGTTGCAGGTTAAGACACAAAAGGGCACAAAGTGCTGGAGTAACTCGGTGAGTCAGGCAGCATCTCTGGAGAACATGGATAGGTGACGTTTCACAGAGTGCTGGAGTAACTCAGCGGGTCAGGCAGCATCTGTGGAGAACATGGATAGGTGACGTTTCGGGTCAGAACCCTTCTTTAGATTCTCGGTCTGGAACTGGGCCTGGAATCCGGGTGAATTGATGGCCCCAGCCTGCTGGCGGCTGGGGGGAGAGGTGAGGTTGGTGCAGTCGATGGTCGTGACTCGTGGGCGGCCGGGGTGCAGGTGAGGGTCGGTGGTGGAGGCATTCACGGCTGGGAAGCGGGCCAGGGAGGCAGTGTGGGCCGGCTGTGGCATCGGCAGCACGGCCTGGTGGTGAAGGTGGGCACAGCCTGGAAAGGGGCTAGGGAGGGGGTAACGTGGGCAGCCCAGCCTGGTGGTGAAGGATGGTAGGTCTGTCCACTAGAACCATAATCCATTATAAAGAGGTCTGTATGTACAAGGATTTATTGTAAATTAAAAAAGATAATATTAGTGCAAAACATCAGCCCAAAGTCTCTAGTGCAACCAAGAACATCTGTAGTTTAGTTGGTGTTGTGTTGTGTTTAATAGCCTGATGGCTGTAGGGAAGAAGCTGTTCCTGAACCTGGACGTTACAGTTTTCAGGCTCCTGTACCTTCTTCCCGATGGCAGGGGTGAGATGAGAGCTTGGCCAGGGTGGTGTGGGTCTCTGATGATGCTGGCTGCCTTTCTGAGGCAGCGACTCCTGGAGATCCTTTTGATGGTGGGGAGGTCAGTACCTGTGATGTGATGGACTGGGCAGAGGACCCAGACTGTTATGATCAGATGCTGGTAACATTGCTGATGTCCCTTGGAGCGTGTTAACATTAACCAGAGGTACAGCCATTTTTGAACATGATTGCAGTCAGCCAGGCTGTGTTAGCTGTGGCTGTTGGTGTGGGCTTTACTGGAAGAGGTGATTACTTTGGGGCTTCCTCTAGAAAAGATGGGCTTCTTGTCCACTGTTCCTCCGAGAACTTACTCTGAATTGCCTCCTCACTGGTCTTCTCCATCATACTGCTTTTGGAGAGATTTCAGAGGTCCTTCCTTCCCGCTGCTGTGAGACTGCACAACCAGCACTGCTCCCAGCAGACCAGTCAACAGACCAGCCAACAGTAACAGTAAAGGAGAAACACAGTAACTGATGATACTTATCCTATCTTTATTTTTATTTATAATGAATGACTCTTGCTATCCACTTTGCTGCTGTAACTGCAAATTTCCCCGGTGTGGGACAAATAAAGGAATATATTATTATTATTTCCTCTGTTCGTCTTTCTGAATGAGATTCCTAGAATAGCCCTCGCAATGGGGGGGAAGAAATTGCTTCTACATCGATTAAACACATGGCAAAGGTTGTGTGCAGCTAAAGAGCACAAAGAACATCTTGTCCTTTGGTTGAAAGAAACTCAGCCCAACAGAGGTAAAAATGATCTTGGCGTTATTGACCAAGTCAGTTATTGTATTTGCGACTAAAGCTCGATGCACCTATAAGTTGCAAGGAGATGACAGCATCCTGGGTTCGGAGGGCTGTTTCTGTGCAGACTCTGTGCTGCCACTATCTCGCCTTTAGATGTAAGCAGATAGTAACCGAGATGCAATTCATTCTCAGAAGTGCCAGGTGAAATATCAGTTGCATGTTAAAACTTTTTAAGATCAACTAATGGATAAAAATCCAGTTAAGGGGAAAGCCAGCACCATTGATTTCACTTTAAGACTGGGTGCATTGAAAACTTAATTCTCAAGATCAAGTACTTCCTAAAATTTAGGAGGCCATTCAGCCCCTTCAGTCTGTGTTGGCTACCAACAGTACAACCCCATCCTCCTATTTCCTTGTCCCTCTGCAGCTTCTCTTCTCTCGCATGCCCCTCGAACTCCCTGCTGGTTCATTTGCCATTTCCTTACACTCGGGACAATTGATGGCGGACAGTTAACCTACCAGCTTGTCAGATAAAGGAAGATTAGTGTGATTTGACTCCTGCTGCTCTGTAATCACTGAGCTTCAGTATTATAAGGAAATAACTGCAGATGCTGGTACAAATCAAAGGTATTTGTCCCGCCCCCCTGAAATCAGTCTGAAGAAGGGTCTCGGCCCGAAACGTCACCCATTTGTTCTCTCCTGAGATGCTGCCTGTCCCGCTGAGCTACTCCAGCATTTTGTGAAATAAAAGAGCTTCTGTATTATGTCGGCAGGACTTGTATGATTAAGCACTCCATCCTCACTCTGCCACATTCCTGAAAGTGACCCCTCAAATAGCCCTGCCCCATTTTCCTGTAATGTTTGCCCACAGTGTCTATCTTGTGATGCATTTTCCCACAAGCATTGGAAAGCAATTTTTTGGTTGATATAATGACTGCCTGTTAAAGAACCTTTACCTCCAGTTCTGAGTTGATTTTGTTGGAGCTAGTGAACAAAAATGTTGCGAGAAATTTCTTTTGCAATGCTCCAATGCGTTTTTCTTCTGGTGTTGAAGGGATTTGCCCTGCATTCCTCGGTGTTAAGGGGCAGCCCTACTGGGTGTGCAAAGTAAATGTATGGAGTGAGGGGAGCTTGTTTGGCTCAACTAGTACTGTACACAGGTTACGGCAGGGTTCCGTTCTTGGAGTCATAGTCGTACGGCACGGGAACAGAACAAGATGCCACATCTAAGCTAGTCCCATTTGCCTACGTTTGGCCCATATCCCTCTTTCCATATACCTGGCCAAATGCCTTTTAAATGCTGTTAGAGTCCCTGCCTCAACTACTTCTGGCAGCTCATTCCATACACCCACCACCCTCTGGAAAAAGATGCCTCTTGGGTTCATATCGAATATCATATCTCACTGTAAACATTTACTCTTGTTTTTGATTTTCCCTGCCCTAGCTAAAAGACTCTGTGCATTTACCCTACCTATTCTCCTCATGATCTTATCCACCTCTATAACATCACCCCTCATCCTCCTGCACTGCAAGGAATAAAGTCCTCGCCTTCCTAGCCTCTCCCTGTAGCTTAGGCCCTCGAGTCCTGGCAACATCCGCATTAAGCTACACTCTTGCTAGCTTAATGGCGGTTTCCTTTATCATCGTTAATTTTTTTGCAAATCTTTCATTATTTTATTCTATATCTCTCTACACCACTGTCTATATCTCTCGTTTTCCTTTCCCCTGCCTCTCAGTTTGAATGGCCTCGATCTGAAATGTCACCTCTTCTTTTTCTCCAGATACTGTGTGACCCAGCTTTTTACTCCAGCTTTTTGTGTCTATCTTCCGTCAATGTGGGGAACTGACCCTTAATGATTATCCTTGGACGGTTGGTGTTTACAAAGGGAACAGAGTTGTTAACTGGGTCCCACATGCTTTGCAAGCTTCCCATTTCCTCTCTCAGCATTGCAGTGGAGCATCAGCTGTGATCATGAGCCTAAATCACCCAAAACCTGCTGAATCCTTTGCCAACTGACAGGAGATAGATTATATAGACTGCAATTCACCACGGAATCACGTTAACCTATTTCATCATGCATAACCATATTAACTCTCATATCCACTCATGATCACGAGGTCAAGTGAAAGGGTGGTGAATCTGTGGAATTCATTGCCACAGACGGCTGTGGAGGCCAAGTCAATGGATATTTTTAAGGCAGAGATTGATAGATTCTTGATTAGTGCGGGTGTCAGAGGTGATGGGGAGAAGGCAGGAGAATGGGGTTAGGAGGAAGAGATAGATCAGCCATGATTGAATGATAGAGTAGGCTTGATGGGCCAAATGGCCTAATTCAACTCCTATCACTTGTAACCGTATGAAAATTAGATAAATGCACAGAAGGATGGGAAGTAGAAAGGTATCCAGATAGTCTGAGATCAGGTGGATAGAAATGGGAGGAGACATTTGGCATTTAAATCCCAGTACAAACTAATTGGGCTAAACAAGAAGCAGATCACCATCAGCTCTCTGAATCAACGAGGTGATTTGTCTTCGTGCGAGGTGAATATGCCCATTGCATATACCGTTTTGTGGAGAGGAAGATGCTTCCGCTACCCCTCCAGATTTCCCAACTTCCCATCTTTGGATTTGGTAAGTGCATTTGGATATTAACATAGAACAGTACAGCACATGAGAAAGGCCCCTCGGCCCACGATGTCTGTGCCGAACAAGTTGACAAATATAGACACAAAATGCAGGAGTAACTCGGCGGGACAGGCAGCATCTCTGGAGAGAAGGAGTGGGTGATGTTTCAGGTCGAGACCCTTCTTCAGGAGGGTCTGAGGAAGGGTCTCGACCCCAAACGTCACCCATTCCTTCTCTCCAGAGATGCTGCCTGTCCCGCTGAGTTACTCCTGCATTTTGTGTCTATTGCTGGTTTAAACTAGTATCTGCAGTTCCTTCCTACACATGACAAGACCAACTCTTATCTACCTGCATATAATCCATATCCTTCGATTTCCTGCATATCCATGTGTCTATCTAAAAATCTCTTAGATACCACTATTGTATGTGCCTCTGCCACCACCCCCTGGCAGCACGTTCCAGGCACCCACCACCCTCTGTTTAAAATAAATGTCCCGCACATCTCCATTAAACTTTGCCCCTCTCACCTTAAAGTTATGCCCTATGATATTTGATTTTTCCATTCGGGGGGGGGGGGGGGGGGGGGGGGGGAGTTCTGAATGTCTACCCTATCCATGCCTCTCATCATTTTACAAACTTCTATCAGGTCTCCACTCAACCTCTGACGTTCCAGAGAAAACAATCCTAGTCTATCCACCCTCTCCCTGTAGCTGAAACCCTCTAATCCAGGCAGCGTTCTGGTAAACCTCCTC
This sequence comes from Rhinoraja longicauda, assembly GCF_053455715.1. Lineage (NCBI taxonomy): Eukaryota > Metazoa > Chordata > Chondrichthyes > Rajiformes > Arhynchobatidae > Rhinoraja > Rhinoraja longicauda. The sequence continues at coordinate 8,565,924 of NC_135994.1, forward strand.
TGCACCCTCTCCAAAGCCTCCACACCCTTCCTGTAATGGGGGTGACCAGAACTGCACGCCATACTCCAAAATAAATCAAGACTGATTAGGATAAGGAGGTCATGGCACCTTGGAAGCTGATGCGTGCCACTCCATGTACCGTTTAGAAATGCAAGATCAAAGATGGAAATGATCCAGTATCTACAAACTTTACAAATTATAGCCAAATTGCTTCCCTTTAAACAAATTACTTGTGGATTTAATTATGTCAAGAGATTAAGTGGCTTTCTCATTCGCCTCAAAGTATTTGTCATGTTTGTAAAATGATGAGAGGCATGGATAGGGTAGACAGAGCACATTGCATGTACCATTTTCTGGAACACTTTGTAGATTCAGCGATAAGATAAAGGTGGCATTGAAGAAATCCACGGAAAGAAACTTGGGAAGTTGACTGAAGGATTTGTCAGCAGCCAAGAGAGCTTTGGAAAGTGGCAATGAGGGAAGAAAGGCTTTGGAATAGAGCAGGAAGCATGGGAAGCATAGGATGGAACTGCAGATGCTGGTTTAAATTGAAGATAGACACAAAATGCTGGAGTAACTCAGCGGGTCAGGCAGCAGCGGCTTGGCTCACACACAAAATAATCCATGGGTTCAGATAGCGGGGCATATTTCATGTGCATAACAGTCCTGACATTAATAATTGCTGAATATTAACATGACAAATACTTTGAGGCGAATGAGAAAGTCACTTAATCTCTTGACATAATTAAATCCACAAGTAATTTGTTTAAAGGGAAGCAATTTGGCTATAATTTGTAAAGTTTGTGGATACTGGATCATTTCCGTCTTTGATCTTGCATTTCTAAACTTGACTTTCAAAAATCCTTAATATGAAATGATTAAATAGAGAAACTTTATTAAATAAATGGTGTCAAAAGGCCAGTGAGAACAATGTTGGGCCTGATGCATCATGACTTAGAATATAGACACAAGGAACTGCAGATACTGGCTTACAAAAATAGACACAAAGTGCTGGAGTAACTCAGCGGGTCAGGCAGCATCCGTGGAGAACATGGATAGGGGACGTTTCACAGAGTGCTGGAGTAACTCAGCGGGTCAGGCAGCATCTGTGGAGAACATGGATAGGTGACGTTTCACAGAGTGCTGGAGTAACTCAGCGGGTCAGGCAGCATCTGTGGAGAACATGGATAGGTGACGTTTCACAGAGTGCTGGAGTAACTCAGCGGGTCAGGCAGCATCTGTGGAGAACATGGATAGGTGACGTTTCACAGAGTGCTGGAGTAACTCAGCGGGTCAGGCAGCATCTGTGGAGAACATGGATAGGTGACGTTTCACAGAGTGCTGGAGTAACTCAGCGGGTCAGGCAGCATCTGTGGAGAACATGGATAGGTGACGTTTCACAGAGTGCTGGAGTAACTCAGCGGGTCAGGCAGCATCTGTGGAGAACATGGATAGGTGACGTTTCACAGAGTGCTGGAGTAACTCAGCGGGTCAGGCAGCATCTGTGGAGAACATGGATAGGTGACGTTTCACAGAGTGCTGGAGTAACTCAGCGGGTCAGGCAGCATCTGTGGAGAACATGGATAGGTGACGTTTCACAGAGTGCTGGAGTAACTCAGCGGGTCAGGCAGCATCTGTGGAGAACATGGATAGGTGACGTTTCACAGAGTGCTGGAGTAACTCAGCGGGTCAGGCAGCATCTCTGGAGAACATGGGTAGGTGACGTTTCACAGAGTGCTGGAGTAACTCAGCGGGTCAGGCAGCATCTGTGGAGAACATGGATAGGTGACGTTTCGGTTTGGTATTCAAATGAATGTGGACAGGTGATATTTTGGGTTGGGGTGCAACATGGATAGTGACATTTCAGAACGAAACCTCTCATTACCTTCAGTATGAAAGACCAAAAAGCCAGTATCACCAGACTCATAAAGCGCAAGATTCAACTTTGTCTCTCCCTACTTGATTTGTAATTTAAAACAACCTCCCACCTTTCCTGTTTCCAAGGAGTTGTAACTTTTGAACAACTGTATTCACTCTCCGATGAACTCCTGTGACTCGGATTCCTCAGATGGTGACGCTGTGGTGCAGCGGTAGAGTTGCTGCCTCACAGCACCAGAGACCTGGGTTCCATCCTGACCACGGGCGCTGCCTGCACGGAGTCTGTACGTTCTCCCCGTGACCTGCATGGGTTTTCTCCGGGTGCGGTTTCCCCCCCACACTCCAAAGACGTGCAGGTTTGTAGGTTAATTGTCGTCTGTAAATTGCCCCTAGTATGGACGATAAAACTCGTGTAAGGGTAAGTGCTGGTTGGCTTCGGTGGGTCGAAGGGCCTGTTTCCACTACTCTATCTCTACTCTAAACTAAACTAGGAGACTGCAGATGCCAAAATCTTGAGCAAAAACACAAAGTGCTGGAATAACAGCGGGTCAGGCAGCATCTGTGGAGGGAATGAATAGGTGACATTTTGGGTTGGGACTCTTCCTCAGACTGGTTGCCTGGATAAATCATTGAGTAAGCATGCACTATTCGCTGTTACCCAGTACTCCATTTCCAAGTGGCTGTTTCTGATACATTGGTTTGGTTCATACAATAGTTGGCCCTAAATGTGCTAAAGCAAGGGATAATCGGGCAGAGGGCAAGTAATGTAGGGAGGTGAAGATTTGCTGTCAGATTCATTTCCCAGTAACATTATCCAAAGAAAAGGTACTAAGTAAGGGCTTTAAAACTGTCACATCGAGCGAAGTGGCTTAAATGGGTGAGTGAGCAGTGGCCTAGCCAAAAGAATAAAGAAAAAGCTGAGCAGTGTTCACATTCAAGAAATCTGAGAAGAAATTGACTAATTTAGCCGTTGGATTTGGATTTTGAAGTTAGAAACAAAATAAAGCTTGCGTGTTTCAAACTTGTTTCATCTAATGAGGTAAATTGGATTTTTTTTTCTCTGATGCACGTGCAAATTCGCACCTCATTACTTGAATCCTGCCTCATTTCCACTAAGGAGCTGATGTTTTGTTAAAGAGGTGCTTATGCAATTGCCGAAACAATTATCAACCAGATGCAGATTTCTGCGTTTTTATTGTATTTTACTTGGCATTTGAACTAGTCACAAAGCACCGATTTTTAAAAAATAGCTTTTTTCCAATTAGTCTGTAGAATAACGGCACGGTGGTGCAGTGGTAGAGTTACTGCCTTACAACGCCGGAGGCCTGGGTTCCATCCCAACCACGGGTGCTGTCTGTACAGAGTTTGTATGTTCTCCCTGTGACATGCGTGGGTTTTCTCCGAGATCTTCGGTTTCCTCCCACACTCCAAATATGTGTAAATTGTCCCTAGTGTGTGTTCGTGTGCGGGGATCGCTGATCGGCGCAAACTTGGTGGGCCAAAGGGCCTGTTTCCTCTCTGCATCTCTAAACTAAACTAAAATTACTCGTGTTTGCAAATGACATAGTTCATCATGGAAACAATGTAACTCTGAAAATAAAGGCTTCTAGGTACTGGAAATATGAAATTTAAAAAACAATGCCTGGAACATCTGTGAAAAGAGAAACAGTTAATGTTTCAACACCTTGGTCAGATAAAGGGTCCCAAACTTGAAGCGTTAATAATGTAGCTCTAACCGGTTATGAACATAGGAACATTATTGCCTCCATTTCATCTCTCTCTTGGCCTCCTCATCTGCCACTCTTGTACAACTCTGCTGGTGAAAAATGTTCCCGTTAACCTGTGTACCCATGTACTGCATCGTGGTAGAGGGATGAGAGACAAGGAACTGCAGATGCTGGTTTACAAAAAAATGACAGAGTGCTGTAGTAACTCAGTGGGTCAGGCAGCATCTCTGGAGAACATGGACAGGTGATATTTTGGGTTAGGCTTGAGGGGCTGAGTGACGTACTCCTGCTTCTGATTTCTTATGTTTATGCCCCATGTATGCCTACTCCTACAATTGAGTGGATCAGCGTATCATTTTACCTTTCCTTTCTCCCACACGTATTTATCCAGCTTTGCCTTGACTGCAGCAATGCTATTCTCTTCAGGGGACAGCACGTTCCACACTAGCTACGCAAACAAGGAACTGCAGATGCTGGCAAAAAAAGACACAGTTCTGGAGTGACCCAGCGGGTCAGGCAGCATCTGTGGAGAACATGGATAGATGACGTTTCACAGAGTGCTGGAGTAACTCAGCGGGTCAGGCAGCATCTGTGGAGAACATGGATAGGTGACGTTTCACAGAGTTCTGGAGTAACTCAGCGGGTCAGGCAGCATCTGTGGAGAACATGGATAGGTGACGTTTCACAGAGTGCTGGAGTAACTCAGCGGGTCAGGCAGCATCTCTGGAGAACATGGATAGGTGACGTTTCACAGAATGCTGGAGTAACTCAGCGGGTCAGGCAGCATCTGTGGAGAACATGGATAGGTGACGTTTCAGAGTGCTGGAGTAACCCAGCGGGTCAGGCAGCATCTGTGGAGAACATGGATAGGTGACGTTTCACAGAGTGCTGGAGTAACTCAGCGGGTCAGGCAGCATCTGTGGAGAACATGGATAGGTGACGTTTCAGAGTGCTGGAGTAACCCAGCGGGTCAGGCAGCATCTCTGGAGGACATAGGTGACATTTCAGGTCGGGACCCTTCTTCAGACTGCATAGTGATAGCCTTTTTCGATAACCCAGAGTACTACAAGATATAGCCAATACTACAGTCATTCCTCATCCATGTATATGCAGGTTCCAGCAACGGGTCACTTATTCCTCTCTGAGGCATGTTCCTGATGGATTCAACTTTTGTGTTTCAACTCCTGCCACAACTAAATTGATCTAGCACAGTATCAGTGAACTGAATGAATTTGAGATTTTCTTGTGTACGGCATTAATCAAGCGAATAGACATACCAGGTTCAGTGCCCTCTGGTGGTTGGATGTACTATCTTAGTTGTCCTCAAGATCTTATAGAGCAAAGCTGGCAAATGGAATTCAACATAAGACCATAAGCATAGGAGCAGAATTAGGCCATTCAGCCCATTGAATCTACTCTGCCATTCGATCGTAGCCGATCGATTTTTCTCTCTCAACCCTCGTCCATCTATCTCATTCTTCTGCATTCTCCCTGCTACCATTGTCACCCTTGCTGATCAAGAGCCTATCAATCTCCGCTTTAAAAATACCCAATCACTTGGCCTCCAAGGTTCCCCATCATTCCACACATGAGATCATCCACTTTGGACTAGAAAGAAGTGAGAAAAGTTGAGATGCTGAATGCTGGAACAAACTTGGGTGTCCGTGTACATCAGTCATTAAAATGTCACAAACAGCGAGGAATTAAAGGGGATAATTGCAAGCTGCCCCTTGTATCTCTTGAATTGGGTACAATGAAGTAAAAACTGTGCTCGCAGTCTGCAGACACCATTTTGCCTTGCACCTGGTGCATTGTAAGCAATATTGGGCACATAAGAAAGGAGAGACTGGGCTTGGTGGGAGATTACTCGATTCACCAGAATTACACTATCAAAATGTTTAAGAAACAGACAGGTACATGGATAGGACAGGTTTGGAGGGATATGGACCAAGCGCAGGTAGGTGGGACTAGTGTAGATGGGACGTATTGGCCAGTGTGGGCAAGTTGGGCCGAAGAGCCTGTTTCCACACTGTATGACTCTATCATTATGACATTTGGACAGCTAGGGTTAAAATTATGAGCAGGAGAGAATGTACAAATTATATCGTGTCTGAAGAAGGGCCCTAGAAACCTAGAAAATAGGTGCAGGAGGAGGCCATTCAGCCCTTCGAGCCAGCACCGCCATTCATTGTGATCGTGGCTGATCATCCACAATCAGTAGCCCGTGCCTGCCTTCTCCCCATATCCCTTGATTCCACTAGCCCCTAGAGCTCTATCTAACTCTCTTAAATTCACCCAGTTAATTGGCCTCCACTGCCCTCTGTGACAGAGAATTCCACAAATTCACAACTCTCTGGGTGAAAAAGTTCCTTCTCACCTCAGTTTTAAATGGCTTCCCCTTTATTCTAAGACTGCGTCCCCTGGTTCTGGACTCCCCCAACATTGGGAACAATTTTCCTGCATCTAGCTTATCCAGTCCTTTTATAATTTTATATGTCTCTATAAGATCCCCTCTCATCCTTCGAATCTCCAGTGAATACAAGCCTAGTCTTTTCAATCTTTCCTCATATGACAGTCCCGCCATCAATAGACAATAGGTGCAGGAGGAGGCCATTCGGCCCTTCGAGCCAGCACCACCATTCAATGTGATCATGGCTGATCATTCTCAATCAGTACCCCGTTCCTGCCTTCTCCCCATACCCCCTGACTCCGCTATCCTTAAGAGCTCTATCCAGCTCTCTCTTAAATCCATCCAGTGAATTGGCCTCCACTGCCCTCTGTGGCAGAGAATTCCACAAATTCACAACTCTCTGGGTGAAAAAGTTCCTTCTCACCTCAGTTTTAAATGGCTTCCCCTTTATTCTAAGACTGTGTCCCCTGGTTCTGGACTCCCCCAACATTGGGAACAATGTTCCTGCACCTAGCTTGTCGAGTCCTTTTATAATTTTATATGTCTCTATAAGATCCCCTCTCATCCTTCGAAACTCCAGTGAATACAAGCCTAATCTTTTCAATCTTTCCTCATATGACAGTCCCGCCATCCCAGGGATCAATCTTGTGAACCTTCAGGCCCTGACCTGAAACATCACCTAACAGTCTGTTGACGGTTCTGACCCAAAACGTCACCTTTCCATGTTCTCCAGAGAGGCTGCCTGGCGTTTTGAGTTCCTCCAGCACTTTTGTTTGTTTCCACAAATTAGTATTATGTTGCCTGGAATTTAGAATATTTAAGGTTTTCTACTTGCTCCTGTGAATTAACTTGGGATGTTTTTGCGATATAAAAGGTGCCCTTAAAATGCATGTTGTTACAGCAGGAAGCAATATAATGAGAGAGTGCGTGCGTGAATTTGCAGAGCCAGGATTAGTGGTGCCAAATTGGACACAACAGACTCTACTCTCGTGCCCTCATTATACAGTCGATTAATGAATTGAGGGCTGGTATCGACTATTATGTCCGCTCTGCTAAATTTTGAAACTGGCAAAGTATTGTTTAGTCACTAATTAGATCATCCTGTGGTGAAAAGCAGAATGGAGTCACTGATTGATAGTAACACCCCCTCCCCCCCCCAGCAGCTATTTACTTTGGGAACCACTGCACGAAGATTAATGGCTGCTGCAAGCAGATGCAGAGCAGTCCGGCGAGCTGGCATGGAACACTTCTCGAGATTAGCGTTGCGCTGTGCAACTTCACATAATGTCTACTTTTTTAATATTCCGACCCCCCCCCCCATTCCACTCCCCCCCCCCCACCCACTGGGCCTCCAACTGCAGCCTTTTACAAAAAGCTGTAGATGGTCTCACATTCATTTAATTCTCAGTGACATTCTGCAATAAGTCTAAGCACTTGCATCGAAGTCTTGCTGATCTCTCTGGCATTCCACATTCAGACTAAAGATCGCCTATTACCTTTGGTTTGAGAGATGGGATAATTGGATGAGGGCAAGCAGGCATCAATTAGCTCCCATTTTGAAGTAATCCATCCTGGCCTTGCCTTTACATTGCACTTGAATTTTTATTATTAATAGTTTAAAGCCAAGTTTTCCATCAATTTGCAAAGTAGTTGAGAAGATGAGATAGGCCAAACTGCAGTGCTTGTTATAGCCTTAAATAAAATGCTATTAAGATTGTCAAGCGCTATTTTCCTTTTGTAAAGACGTGCTGACGCTGCCTGATTGCATTATGATGTTCCATGGGCCCCATTTTAAACTTTAGAGACGCAGTGTGGAAACGGGACCTTCAGCCCACCCAGTCCACGCCTACCAGCGATCACCCTGTACACAAGCACTATCCTACACACTGGGGACAATTTAACTTTACAGAAGCCAATTAGCCTACAAGCTTGTACATCTTTGGAGTGTGGGAGGAAACCGGAGCACCCGGAGAAAACCCACGCAGGTCACGGGGAGAACGTACATACTCCGTACAGACAGCGCCCGTAGTCAGAATCGAACCCGGTCCTCTGGTGCTTTATAGCAGAAACTGTACCACTGTGCCACCCTGATTTGTTTTGATTTCCGTTGAAAACTCTTTTGATTTCTTTAATATTAGATTTCGGCATTTTCACGACAACTTGTGTCAAGCCAACTGGTCTTTTGTTCCCAATTTTTGATGTCTCTTGAATAACAGGTTGTGACCTTGCAGTTCACGAGATCTGTTTGGAACCCATAACGTTTTGCAAGATTATCACAAATGTATTTACTATTCCTGCAGCCACCTCTTTCAGCAGCCAATAATGTAAAAGTCTTCAAGTCCAGGGAATGTTTTTTTGGCCTCATAAATCGCATCAGCGGTAGAGTTGCTGCCTCACAGCGCCAGAGACCTGGGTTCCATCCTGACTACGGGTGCTATCTGTACAGAGTTTGCACGTTCTCCCCGTGACCGCGTGGGTTTTCTCCGGGTGCTCCGGTTTCCTCCCACGCTCCAAAGACATACAGGTTTGTAGGTTAATTGGCTTCCTTAAATTGCCCTGGTGTGTAGGATGGTGCTAGTGTACGGGGATCTCTGGTCGGCGCGGACTTGGTGGGCCATAGGGCCTTATTTCCATGCTGTATGTCTAAGTTCATAAGTGATAGGAGCGGAATTAGGCCATTTGGCCCATCAAGTCTACTCTGCCATTCAATCATGGCTGTTCTATCTTTCCCTCTCAACCCCATTCTCCTGCCTTCTCCCCATAACCCCTGACACCCGTACTAATCAAGAATCTATCTATCTCTGCCTTAAAAATATCCACTGACTTGGCCTCCACAGTAATGAAATCCACAGATTCACCACCCTCTGACTGAAGAAATTCCTCCTCATCTCCTTCCTAAAGGAACGTCTAAAGTCTAAAGTAAAGTCTAAACTGGCTTTATTTAAGTTTTCAACGGAAATATTTTTAAACTCCAAAGTAAAATTCTATCACAGTATCTTTCCTCGAAGGTTCCTGCCTGAATTTACATCACAAGATTTAAAATAGCCTGTTTCCTACTTGGCTGTGTGAGAATTGTCCCAGAAACTCTTGTGAATTCACTCTTCAACAGTTCCAAAATCGGCATTGTTTGTGGGGGTGTTGATGGTCCATGTTTTCAGCTTGGTTGTGTGGTGTAAAGCAACTTAAAGAGAAAGGCAATTAAAGCTAATATTGCTCCGTATTGTTAAGAATTTCATAAAGCCAGAAGTATTTTTGTCAATGTCATTAAATATTTATGGCTGTATTAAATTATTCTGCAAGATTAAAACTTGGTCACTAAAGAAATTACAGGCACGGTTCTATATATTGGGTAGCTTTGGGTATATGTTTGATGGTTTCCATTCCATGACTATTTAGCAAAATAAAAGACGCACAGGTATGTAGGTTAATTGGCTGGGTAAATGTAAAAATTGTCCCTAGTGGGTGTAGGATAGTGTTAATGTACGGGGATTACTGGGCGGCACGGACTTGGTGGGCCGAAAAGGCCTGTTTCCGGCTGTATATATATGATGATATGATATGATATGATAAAAGGAGCAGGAGCTCTTATAGTCAGCTGGAAGAATTACTTTTGATGGTGTTGCTAGTGTGTGTGTGAATATATTTCAACCTGGTGAATAGAAATCAATATTTTTACATTTTTCTGAGAAGTACAGACTTGCTGTCTTGGCAGGCGGCTATTTTGCAAAGGCTCCATTGAGGTGACTGAGATTATGTCTTCCTTCATGCCACTACCTTGTGCCCTTGATCTCTTGAACTTCCCTTTAATACCAATTGCACCACAGTTAAATGCTTTTCTTTATCTGCACTGTATCGATCAATCGCACTTCTGCTTGTTCTTCCCTCAGCCTCCCTGAAGCTAGGCTTTTAAATTTAGAATTGTTGGATGTATTTTTGTTCTTTTGATTCCTGGTAGATAATAATCTTGACTTTGCACTATGGTTTTAAAAATAGGCCCAGAGTATTTTTATTCCTTGAAGCATGCTCGCTCATTATCCCCCCCCCCCCGATATTAAGGCTATTTCTCAACCAGTATACTTCTCGTTAATTATGTGGCACGCCAGCCATTTTTCCAACCTGCTTCCTGATAGCGCAATGACCTGTTCCCTTGTTCAATTGCTTTTTTGCACAGAGAGTAGATTACGTATAGTTTGGAAAGGTGAACGCTGCATCTTTACAGATGGTGAGCAAATCCCACAATCTCCAGAGTGCTAGTCTCAGGGAGCTTGGTGTCAACAAAGTTGCAAGTCAAAGTAGCTCTGAAAACCTGTCTGTGCCTCTGCAGTGATAGAGTTGGACACGGCAGTGGGCAGATGCGCAGTGCTGTCATTTGTGTGAATGAGCTTGGCAGATTTCCTTGCCTTGCTGTAGAGGACTGACTTGCAAAGGGCAGACAGCCATGTCACCACTGAGGGCATCTGTCATGTGCATGATTTGGGGATGCGGGTGGGGAGGGGTGTGAGGTGTTACTTGACCAGTGGGCAATTGGCACCATCACTGATAAGACCATTAATAGAGTGGGCAGCGCGTCAGGGAAACTTGAGTTGAAATCGGTGGACAGTGGATATAGGAAGAATGTCGCTATGCTGGAAAGTGCGCAGAGAAGATTTACGAGGATGTTGCCAGGACTCGAGGACCTTAGCTGTTGGGTAGGCTAAGACTTTATTCCTTGGAGTGCAGGAGGATGAGGGGTGATCTTTTAGAAGTGTATAAAATCATGAGGGGAATAGATCGGGTGAATGCACAGAGTCTTTTACCCAGGCTGGAGGAACCAACAGGTTTAAGGTGAGAAGCAAAAGATTAAATAGGAAGCTGAAGGGCAACTTTTTCTCTCGGAGGGTAGTGGGTATATGGAACAAGCTGCCAAGAGGAGGTAGTTGAGCCAGGTATTATAACATTTAAAAGACATTTAGATCGGTACATGGATAGGAAAGGTTTGGAGGGATATGGGCCAAATGCAGGCAGGTGGGATTAGTGCAAATGAGACATGTTGGTCGGCTTGGGCAAGGGGTCTGTTTCTGTGCTGTAGAACTCTGTCCAGTTTGAACTAGGAACTCGGATATGAGATTAGCTGGAAATGCTTTCCAACAGCGCCATATTTTCTGCGCACGAATGTGGTTGAATTTTCTGTGAATACCAACTGCTGAATGTGATCAGGTGCCATCTGCACCTTTTCACAATTCACAACATTACTTCCAGGTCCGAGGTTGTGTGTTCACGTCCAGCTCGAGAGACTTGAGAATAAATAAATATCCAGGTTGCAACCTCTACACACTGAAGAAATACTGCTGTGTTGCAGGCACACTTTGTGGGTGAGGCAGCCAGCAGAGGACCATTGTTTTGTAGAAGAATGGAAGAATACTCTCCGATGTGCTGGCCAATATTATTCCTCTAATCAAAATCAGATAGTCTGATCATTAGCACAGTGCAGTTTGAAGGAACCCAGTACACTGCCACAGTTCCTAAACTGCACATAAACCACATTTCCTTCATGGCTGTAAAGTGCTTTGAAATGCCCTGACAAGGATATGGTGGATGCAGTAGAAACTCAAGTCTTTGATTTATTCTGATGGTATTGCTCTTATTTCTCCGATAACGTTTGGCCGAACTTCCTTTCCCACCCCCTCTCATTGTTTGCATAGGTTAAAGTCAATCAGTTAAAGTGCTTGAGTTGATATGGTATTTATTCACAAAATGCTGGAGTAACTCAGCGGGTCAGGCAGCATTTTGGGAGAGAAGGAATGGGCGACGTTTCGGGTCGAGACCCTTCTTCAGACTGATGTCAGGGGAAGCGGGACAAAGGAAGGATATAGGTGGAGACAGGAAGATAGAGGGAGAACTGGGAAGGTAAGTCGCTTGGATCATAACCTGGACCTAATTTGTTTAATGGAGTCCCAGTCAGACTGCAAGGAAACGATCCCCTCAGCCCACCATCAAGCATCCAGTTACGCTAATCCTACACTAATCCCATTTTATTCTCTCCATGTACCCTTCACCTCCCCCTGATTCAACCCTACAAATTAATGCACTCGGTCATCGTGGGGCTCCTTCCCCACCCCTCTCCCCGCTGCTGTTTCATGCTGTCAGCGGTGATTTTGTCCACCACCGATGCCTGCTTCCCTGTCGCTCTGTCCAGTCGGCCTCTTGCCCCCATCACCACATCCTTCCCGCTGCCACCTCCCCTGGAGTCGCTGACATTCTCCACCTTGCAGTCGACAGCAGGTGAGAGGGGAGGGAGCTCCACGCCTAACTTTGCAGTGAAACAACGCAAAGTGCTGGAGTAACTCAGCCGACTGCATCAGTCTTAGGAAGGGTCCCGACGTCACCTATCCATGTTCTCCAGAGATCCTGACCTGCTGAATTACTCCAGCACTTTGTGTCCTTCTGTCTATTAACCATCATCTGTAGTCATCGGCATTACCAGTATGCTGAAATTAGTTTTTTTTAAATGCAATGGCTATGTTTTAGCCAGGTGTTTGTTACTTGGCCATTAGAAAGCCACCTCACCGAACATCCTTTGGATGACGACATCAGTTGGTGCTAATTCAGCTATCTCACACTGTCGAGCTCAGCAACTCTGCACTGGTTCCCCTAAGGAGAACATCAGCAAATTCTGTTGTTACAAAGGAGGGAGGGGGAAAGAAAATGAAAAGGACGATGGAAAGAATGTTAATCATGTCTCTTCGATGTTATTTTGTAGAATCCAACAGGCAGTGTCTCTAATTTAAAAGGCAGGCAAGTAAATACCTGGACTCTGCCATGCTTACCACTGTGTCAGCTTTGTGCAGTCTCTTCCACCTCGACCTGGTTGATTAGTTATCTCACATGCCACCAGGGTTGCCCACTTTGCATTGGGCATATTCCTCAAGATGTAGCAACAAAGAACTGCAGATACTGCTTTAAACCAAAGATAGACACAGTGCTGAAGTAACTCTGTGGGTCAGGCAGCACAACTGGAGAAAAAAGATGGATGACATTTTGGGTCGAGACAGAAGAAGGGTCCTGACCCAAAACATCACAATAGACAATAGGTGCAGGAGTAGGCCATTCGGCCCTTCGAGCCAGCACCGCCATTCAATGTGATCATGGCTGATCATTCTCAATCAGTACCCCATTCCTGCCCTCTCCCCATACCCCTTGACTCCACTATCTTTAAGAGCTCTATCTAGCTCTCTCTTGAAAGCATCCAGAGAATTGGCCTCAACTGCCTTCTGAGGCAGAGAATTCCACAGATTCACAACTCTCTGACTGAAAAGGTTTTTCCTCATCTCCGTTCTAAATGGCCGACCCCTTAGTCTTAAACTGTGGCCCCTGGTTCTGGACTCCCCCAACTTTGGGAACATGTTTCCTGCCTCTAACGTGTCCAACCCCTTAATCTTATACGTTTCAATAAGATCCCCCCTCATCCTAAATTCCAGTATATACAAGCCTAGTCGCTCCAGTCTTTCAACATACGACAGTCCCGCCATTCCGGGAATTAACCTAGTGAACCTATGCTGCATGCCCTCAATAGCAAGAATATCCTTCCTCAAATTTGGAGACCAAAACTGCACACAGTACTCCAGGTGCGGTCTCACCAGGGCCCGGTACAACTGTAGAAGGACCTCTTTGCTCCTATACTCAACTCCTCTTGTTATGAAGGCCAACATTCCATTGGCTTTCTTCACTGCCTGCTGTACCTGCATGCTTCCTTTCAGTGACTGATGCACTAGGACACCCAGATCTCATTGTACGTTCCTTTTCCTAACTTGACACCGTTCAGATAATAATCAGCCTTCTTATTCTTACCACCAAAATGGATAACCTCACACTTATCCACATTAAACTGCATCTGTCATGCATCTGCCCACTCACACAACCTGTCCAAGTCACCCTGCAACCTCATAGCATCTTCCTCACAGTTCACACTACCACCCAGCTTTGTGTCATCTATCCATGTTCTCCAGAGCTACTGTTTAATCTGCTAAGTTACTCCAGCACTTTGTCTATATTCCTGCAGATATTCATGACATGTGTCCCATCCCTATTTCTTCAATATCTCTCTATTCATGGATAAGATCTATCTTACTTTTCGTAAATGTTTGGTTTCATCTCGTTCCTTGCCTGTGTTTTTGTTTCAGTGTGTAGAGCTCTTGCGTGTAGAATGGTATTGGTTTATTATTATCACGTGTACAAGCACCGACTTGCGTAAACTCACACTTGTGTGACTTGAAAATAAATGTTCAGAATTTCCAATACAAAACTGGTTCCTTTTGCACACCAAATGCAAATCGCTAATTTCACGTCCACGTTAATAATCAGAAATCGCAGACTTGTTTGAATAAAAAATGGCAGCCCCTTGGTACTGTACGTACCAGACAACCTGGAGCTCGGGTCTACCTGCGCTGGACTCTCATGGCCGGCAGTGGGAAGCATCCCCGGGGGGGCAATGGTGGACGGGCGAGGAGAGTGACGCGCCGTCCAAGGAAGGAAATGGCTGGAGGCCTGGGACTCGCCTGGATCGGACACTGCTCATAACAACTGGAGTGCGGACTTTAAAAATGGCGCCAAAACATGGCACCTCTTGCATGCAGACTCGGTGGACTATTTCTGTCCACTTGCTAATCGAAGATCAGGGTTATGGCAATACTATAGACAATAGGTGCAGGAGGAGGCCAATCGGCCCTTCGAGCCAGCACCACCATTCAATGTGATCATGGCTGATCAATCTCAATCAGTACCCTGTTCCTGCCTTCTCCCATACCCCCTGACTCTGCTATCCTAAAGAGCTCTATGTAGCTCTCCCTTGAATGCATTCAGAGAATTGGCCTCCACTGCCTTCTGAGGCAGTGAATTCCACAGATTTACAACTCTCTGACTGAAAAGGTTTTTCCTCATCTCCGTTCTAAATGGCCTACCCCTTATTCTTAAACTGTGGCCCCTGGTTCTGGACTCCCCCAACATTGGGAACTTGTTTCCTGCCTCTAATGTGTCCAACCCCTTAATAATCTTATATGTTTCGATAAGATCCCCTCTCATCCTTCTAAATTCCAGTGTATACAAGCCCAGTCGCTCCAGTCTTTCAACATACGACAGTCCCGCCATTCCGGGAATTAACCTGGTGAACCTACGCTGCACGCCCTCAATAGCAAGAATATCCTTCCTCAAATTTGAAGACCAAAACTGCACACAGTACTCCAGGTGCGGTCTCTATTGGATTGTTTGCAAGAAAAGTCATTTCACTGTGTTAGCACATGTGACAACAAAAGCCCCATTGAACCATTGACTTTAGAGATCTAGTGCGGAAACAGGCCCCTGACCGACCAGCAATCACCCCATACACTAGCACTATCCTACACGCTAGGAAGTTGTGTTGTTTTAAAATTATATTTTGTTAAGTATTAAGGGTAGGCATAATAAGCTTTGGCTTCTGCCTACACCTTTTTTTTTCGGTCAGAGAATATGTGTGATTATATTGTTTTATTTTTTGATACAATGGTTTTTTTTGCACTATTTAACTTTCACAACTGTATGGTCAATCTGTTGTATTGTATTGACCGGAAAAAAAAAAATTGAAAAAAATCACAAAACCCAATTAGCCTACAAACCTGCACGTCTTTGGAGTGTGGGAGGAAACCGGAGCACCCGGAGAAAACCCACAAAATCCACAGGACAAATGTATAAACTCTGTACAGACAGCACCCATTGTTAGAATCAGACCTGGATCTCAGGTGCTATACTTCTTCTTGCGTTTGAGGCAGCAGAAGTTATGAAGCTGCTTCTGCTTCTGCTTGTGCTGTCTCTGTTTGTTGTCGTTCCCCTGACTGAGGTCAGTTGACAGGGCTCACTACGGGGAGGTGCTGAGAGGCAGCAACTACTGAGCCACCCACGAGGGATGACAAAAGGGAATGATAATGTGAGGTGTAAAATGTGATAATGTGGCAGACAAATGAGCTAAAAGTGCAAACATCTAGTTTTTTAATTTCCTGTTGAATTTGGAAAGGTGTGTCTTTGGACTGTGGGAGGAAGTCTGAGATCACAGGGGAGCCCAGGCGGTTATGGAGAGAACATGCAAAGTCAGGTCGGCAGCACCGGAGGGTCAAAATTGAACCTGATCCCTGGATGTTGCACCACAGGACAGCACAGGGACAGGCCCTTCGGCCCGTGATGTCTGTGCTGAACCTGATGCCATGACCGACTCTTATCTGCCTGCCCACAATCCATATCCGACTATTCCTTGCATATCCATGTGTCTATCCAGAAATCTATTAAATGCCAGTAATGTATCTGCTTCAACCACCAGCCCCTGCAGCATGTTCCAGGCACCCACCACCCTGTGTAAAAAGAATACTTGTCCCGCACATCTCCTTTAAACTTTGCCCCTCTCACCTTAAAATGATGCCTTCTAGTATTTGATATTTTCCACCCTGGGAAAAATTGTCTAGCCCATCTATGCCTCACATCATTTACACACCTCTATCAGGTCACCCCACAACCTCTAGCATTCCAGAGAAAACAATCCAAGTCTATCCAACTCTCCCTGGAGCTAATACCTTCTAATCCAGGCAGTGTTTTGGTAAACCACCTCTGCACCCTCTCCAAAGCCTCTACATCGGGTCTCCGCTTCGCCTCCAGCGGCTGTAGATGTTTGTCTTGGCGTGTGTCCCTGGGAAAGGTCTGCACAATCACATGGTCCTCTGTTAAGCAGCTGCTCAGGGTGAAGGCCAAGGCCCATTCCCCACACACCTTGCCTCAAGAGGTGTAAACGCCACCAACAGTTCCACAGGCTCGCTCGGCTCAGTCACGGTGACAATCGGAGCATTACGATAGACCTCCAAATGTTTATGTTAGAGAGAGAATCTAAATTCAGCCATGTTTTGTGGTGTTGGAGACATAGAGTGACACAGTGTGGAAACAGGCCCTTCAGCCTACCTTACCCACACATGTCCCATCTGCACTAGTCCCACCTGCTTGTGTTTGGTCCATATCCCTCCAAACCTGTCCTATCCATGTACCTGTTTAACTGTTTCTTAAATGTTGGGAGAGTACCTGCTTTAACTACCTCCTCTGGCAGCTCGTTCCATACACCCACCACCCTCTGTATGAAAAAGTTGCCCCTCAGATTCCTATTAAATCTTTTCCCCTTCACCTTGAACCTATGTCCTCTGGTCCTCGATTCCCCTACTCTGGGCAAGAGACTCTGTGCATGTTGTTCACTAACTTGTTCCCCTTTACTGAAAAGGGACTGAGGATGGAAGTGGGGTGAGCTGTGATGCCTACCATGCTCCACACTGTCCAAGCATAAGGCGAATAGGCCACTGATGCGCCTTGCCATGAGGACAGAAGACCAGTGTGGCAGTCTGGCTAAAGATAGACAGAGTGCTGGAGTAACTCAGCAGGTCAGGCAGCATCTCTGGAGAACATGGATAAGTGACGTTTCACAGAGTGCTGGAGTAACTCAGCGGGTCAGGCAGCATCTCTAGGGAACATGGATAGGTGACGTTTCACAGAGTGCTGGAGTAACTCAGCGGGTCAGGCAGCATCTGTGGAGAACATGGATAGGTGACGTTTCACAGAGTGCTGGAGTAACTCAGCGGGTCAGGCAGCATCTGTGGAGAACATGGATAGGTGACGTTTCACAGAGTGCTGGAGTAACTCAGCGGGTCAGGCAGCATCTGTGGAGAACATGGATAGGTGACGTTTCACAGAGTGCTGGAGTAACTCAGCGGGTCAGGCAGCATCTGTGGAGAACATGGATAGGTGACGTTTCACAGAGTGCTGGAGTAACTCAGCGGGTCAGGCAGCATCTGTGGAGAACATGGATAGGTGACGTTTCACAGAGTGCTGGAGTAACTCAGCGGGTCAGGCAGCATTTCTGGAGAACATGGATAGGTGACGTTTCAGGTGGGGACCCTTCTTCAGACGGCCTGTCTCCCTTTTTCAGTCTGGCTGTGGTTGGTACATCATGACAGCAATCATTAACACCTCTGCGAGATCACAGTCGAAGAGAATGAACATTGTGTGCTTTTTCAGCTGTGAAAATTATAATGGCAAAAGCGCCACTATTCCTCTGGCTTCCTGTCTCTACAGACATTTAAACCCAGCTCTCCTTTGATTTCTTCATCCAGGTTGTTGATTTGCATTCCTGTCTTGGTTGGCTTCAGAGGCAAATACTGACTAGCTGCCAACTGTCCATTGATCTTTAATGAATATTTAATCTTTGTTAAAAGGAAGGGATTGCAGCCAATTTTGACGGATTAAGCAGGTAATTAAAGCATCACCTGCAGTCAGTTAACTGTAAACAATGCCATCTTCAAACTTCTCCAGTCACAAAGGCTCAACCCAGGTCAGGCAAAGATTGTACTTGTGTTGCGACAAGGTTATTTGCACCTGTGTGTGTCTCTTCTACTCTCCCTGTCATTGTGTGATTTTCCCCCTCTTTCTCTCCTCTGCCTTCCTGTCTCTCTCTGCCCCTCACTCCACCTCCCTCTGCATGCATCTCCCTGCCTCTCTCCCTCCCTCCCACCCTCTGCATGTGTCTCCCGCCTGTCTCCGTCTCCCCGCCCGTCTCCGTCTCCCCGCCCGTGTGTGTGTGTGTGTGTGTGTGTGTGTGTGTGTGTGTGTGTGTGTGCGTGTGCGTGTGCGTGTGCGTGTGCGTGTGCGCGTGTGCGTGCGCGCGTGCGTGCCTCTGTCTCCTTGTCTGCATGTGTGTGTGTGTCACTCCTTCTCTATGTATCTTCCCCTTTCTGTAAAAATAAAGCACAAGCCAGTGTTTCAGCAGCAAGTGATGCTAAAGAGCTGGAAATAGAGATGGGCAGATCACACAGGTCCCACTTGCCTATTGCCGCTGGACATACTGACTTGCATTTGGCTACCAATTAAGCAACAGCTCGATTTAATGTCTCAAATTTGTTTTGAAATCCCTCCAGGGGTATCATCCCTCTCGAAACTGCGCAAGCCCATGACTCTTGACACCTCTGTGCTCATCTCACTGCACTCTTCAGCATCTTTGATTTTAATCACTTCATCACTTAGGCCACACCTTCAGCTGCCTGAATCTCAAGCTGAAGAACGCCTCAGCAACTGTTTCTATTCCTCGGTCTTCCCCCCCACCCCCTACTTTATAGAGACTTTCGACTCTACGCACAGAGTCTGCGCTGACCAGCAATACACTATTACCAGGGGCAATTTTACCAAAGCCAATCAACCTGCAAGCCTGCATGTCTTTGGAGTGTGGGAGGAAACCGGAGAAAACCCACGAAGGTCACGGGGAGAACGTACAAACTCCGTACAGACAGCACCCGTGGTCAGAGTCGAACTTGGGTCTCTGGCGCTGTGAGGCAGCAACTCTACCACCGTGCATATATTTGTGGAAAAGCTATAAATAGGGAAAATCTTAAATAAAAGACTTTGTGATATATATACATTAATCATTTAATTGTGGGTAGGGCTTGAAAATAGCAATAAAATCTAATTGAATGCTGCCCTATTATCTAATGGACAAGAAAGCAAGGGACAGACATTCCATCTGAGTGGCACTGCAAATAGTTTTTGGAACCATGTCTGAAGGTATTGATATTGGCGTTGAAGTGAGAGTGGTGTCGATTCACCAGAATGTTACCTGGACTTCCAAGTTTAAATTCTGAGGAAGATCCCCCAAACTAGGATTGTATTGCACAGAATAAGGGTGACGATTGGTTTTCAAGATATTAAGGGGAACTAACTGGAAAGTAGCGCCTTTTTGGGGCACTCCAAGGTCAGGAGAAAGAGGCGGAAAATCAGATCCAGGTTTTCAGGAGGGATGTTTGGAAAAACAGAAGGCTAGTGAACTGTTGTTCACCAAAGATATTAAGGGAAATGTGCTGATGTACAGTGCTGGAGCACAGATCCCGATGGATGACAGAACAGTCTTGGAGGACTGAATGGCCACTTTCTTAGTTTTCATTTCATTTCATTTCATATATACAGCGCGGAAACAGGCCTTTTCGGCCCACCAAGTCCGCGCCGCCCAGCGATCCCCGCACACTAACACTATTAACACTATCCTACACACACTAGGATCAATTTTTACATTTACCCAGTCAATTAACCTACATACTCCAAAGACGTACAGGTATGTAGGTTAATTGGCTGGGTAAATGTAAAAAAAAAATTAAATTGTCCCTAGTGGGTGTAGGATAGTGTTAATGTACGGGGATCGCTGGGCGGCACGGACTTGGTGGGCCGAAAGGGCCTGTTTCCGGCTGTATATATATGATATGATATGATATGATATGATACCTGTACGTCTTTGGAGTGTGGGAGGAAACCGAAGATCTCGGAGAAAACCCACGCAGGTCACGGGGAGAACGTACAAACTCCTTACAGTACAGCACCCGTAGTCAGGATCGAACCTGAGTCTCCGGCGCTGCATTCGCTGTAAAGCAGCAACTCTACCGCTGCGCTACTGTGCCGCTTTGTTTAGAGATACAGCGTGGAAACAGGCCCTTCGGCCCATCGAGTCCATGCCGACCAGCGATCCCCACACACTAGCACTATCCTACACACACTAGGGACAATTTACAATTTACAAAAAGCCAACTAGCCTACAAACCTGCACGTCTTTGGAGTGTGGGAGGAAACCGGAGCACCCGGAGAAAACCCACGCAGGTCACGGGGAGAACGTACAAACTCCGTACAGACAACACCCGTAGTCAGGAAGGTCTCTGGCGCCGTGAGGCAGCAACTCTACCGCTGCGCCACCGTGCCGCCATATCTGTTCCAAATTTTGAAGGACAATGCTCTCGGAAAATGGAGATACAAGGAACTGCAGATGCTGGCTTACAAACAAAATGAAGGCTGTTTTATTATGTCCAAGGTGTACATTAATATGTTGAAAGACTGGAGCGACTGGGCTTGTATACACTGGAATTTAGGATGAGAGGGGATCTTATCGAAACGTATAAGATTATTCAGGGGTTGGACACGTTAGAGGCAGGAAACATGTTCCCAATGTTGGGGGAGTCCAGAACCAGGGGCCACAGTTTAAGAATAAGGGGTAGGCCATTTAGAACTGAGATGAGGAAAAACTTTTTCAGTCAGAGAGTTGTGAATCTGTGGGATTCTCTGCCTCAGAGGGCAGTGGAGGCCAATTCTCTGAATGCATTCAAGAAAGAGCTGGATAGAGCTCTTAAGGATAGCGGAGTCAGGGGGTATGGGGAGAAGGCAGGAACGGGGTACTGATTGAGAATGATCAGCCATGATCACATTGAATGGTGGTGCTGGCTCGAAGGGCCGAATGGCCTCCTCCTGCACCTATTGTCTATTAATGTATGGTGGCAGGACTTCACCTTCAGCTCGATGCTGCAGTACATCTTTATTGTAGAGGCTGGGATTATTGGACTGTCCAGGCATTTGGGGATGCTGGGCACAACTGCGATGCCTTCCTCAGTCACACGGCCGGGGAACACTCTCTTGTTGACCGTCTCAAGCTTGGTGTGGGACTGCCCTGAGGTCACGCAGTCAGCACTTTCAACCAGCCACCGAGAGAGGCGGCCAGAAGTAACCCGTAAAACGCAACTTGGCAGCTCGTTGCCCCTCAGAACCGGGTGACGAGCGGCTTTCTGCTGAGTGATTTGCACCAGTTCCAAGTGATCAGTCACACGGGCGCACTAACTCTGATGCAGGGAGTATTAGTATTAGGCACGCAGTGCTGTCAGGAGATATATGGAGCTGTACTTAACAATACAAGCATCAGTAATGCGATCCTTTTAGCCCGGGTCCCAAGAGAGTCCAGTGCATGGCCTGCAAGCTTGTGGCAAGTAAAAATAGTAGCAGCTTTATTACCTTGATTGACTTGGGTCAGCGAGCTTCCGGGTTTAGCATAGCTGAACTCCGACTCTCGAAGACTGCATTTCTTGCCGGAGAAAGGGTCTGATGAAACAATCTGTGACACAGCGGATGAGCGTCGATCTTGCACCAGATCCCTGCTTCAAACAAACTGCTCCATTAGTTTTTCTCAGAAATCATTGATTTATACATACACCGAAGGAAATCTTGCCATCATTAATTACTGTGCAGAATTGGATGATAGAAATCAGGGCAATTTGTACGGACACCTGACAGTAGTCACTTGGTTTCTCTGGAACGAGAAACGGCAGCCTTGAAATTTAAAAAAAATTACTGGAGCAGCCATTTGATCTGAACACGCAAGGAACTGCAGATGCTGCTTTACAAAAAAACCGCACAGTGCTGGAGTAACTCAGCGGGTCAGGCAGCATCTGTGGAGAACATGGATAGGTGACGTTTCACATGGGAGGGGGAATGGAGAGGGGGCGGGAGAGGGGCTGTGGGTTGTTTGTAGCTATCGCGTGCCAGACTTTGTCCAGTCCCTAACTTGTCCCACCTTCCCACATTTGGTCCATATCCTCCAAACTTGTCCTATCCATGTACCTGTCTAACTGTTTCTTAAACGTTGGGATAGTCCCAGCCTCAACTGGCAGCTTGTTCCATACACCTACCACCATTTGTGTGAAAAAGTTCCTATTAACTTCCCTCAGATTCCACCCCTCACCTTATACCTATGTCCTCTGGTCCTCGATTCCCCTACTCTGGGCAAGAGACTCTGTGCATCTACCCGATCTATTCCTCTCATGATCTTGTACACCTCTATAAGGTCACCCGTCATCCTCCTGCGCTCCACGGAATAGAGTCCCAGCCGACACAACCTCTCCCTGTAGCTCAGGCCCTCGAGTCCTGGCAACATCCTCGTAAATCTTTCCAGCTTGACAACATATTTCCTATAACACGGTGCCCAGACTGAACACCACCACTCTAAATGTAGCCTAAATACTGCTTTCACCAATTGGCGTGTGTAGGATAAGATCAGACCAACATAAATCTTGAGCGTCATCATTGCGGCATTATGGGGGAAAGATAAGTGGGATTTCGGGCAGATGTCGGGAGATTTGTTCTTGTGTGATTCCACAGGAGAGGTTGGGGAGTATTGCAGCTTCACAGCATTTGACGGATTTGTTGGACAAACTGAAGACAAGCTGCCCTTGAGGAGCACGGGGAGATGGGAGCTGCAGTGACGATGTATGGGGTTAGCTGTGGCACCAGGCTTTTAATTAAAAGGCATCAGTTAAAAGTGTTCACTGGGGTATTTAGAGAATTGCTGATGATGGCAGTTTAGTTTAAAAATTCTAACCAGTTAATGAGTTGCTCGTCACATAACTGAGCAAGGCTGCAAAGTAATTCAAGTGTGAGAATCACACTATGCTCTCTAGTGGCAGTCATACCATACCTTTCAATTATTCTGTCAGAAATTAAGACCAGTGACATACTAGGTAATGAAAAACATGCTCAGAGCTGATATCTCCCAGAGAAGTCAAGGAATTGATCCTGGAGTGGCCCAGAGAACTACCAAGAGGGATTTATATTAACCCCTATAGTTCTATGCACTCTTCACACCTGATCAGATAATACCATACATAAATATAATCAAGTCAAACTCAAGTACAACAGGTAGAGCAAAGGGGAAGATACCGAGTGCAGAATGTAGTTCTCAGCATTGTCGCGCACCAGTTCCACAGACAAAGTCCAATGTCTGCAATGGGGTAGAGGTGAATCGGACAGTACCCTGGCTTATGGAAGGACTGCTCACTATGACTGACCACTCTATTGCAGATTGGAGCAAGTTAAGGAGGCCCTGGCTTATGTTGCCTTGGCACGATCTCCACCCAGGGTGCCAATGAAGTTGAGGCACAAGGACATGTAGATGCAGGAATCTCGAGCAAAACACAAAGTGCTGGAAGAACTCAGCGGGTCAGGCAGCATCTGTGGAGGACAGACAGGTCGGGACCCTACTTCAGAATGATTCGTAGTAGGAGGGAGAAAGCTGGAAGAGAGGTTGGGGTAGGACAAAACCTGGCAAGTGATAGGTGGATACTAGTGAGGGGAAGGGGTGATTGGCAGATAGGTGGAGTAAGTGACTTAGGCAAGAGGTGAAAAGGAGAGTAAAGAATAGAATAGAATAGTTCCTTTATTGTCATTGTAACATGAGCCATGTACAACGAAATTGTAAAATGTCAGCCAGTCAGTGCACCATTCAAACATTTCTAAAAGCTAACGATACATACAAGGTAAAATATTTTAAAAAAGATAACCAACTAAAATAAATATCATGAAAATAGCACGCATAAACACCCAACCCTACATCCTTCTGTCGATTTCACAGTCTCTTATTATGTATCGCCCCTGCGTTCCTTGGCGGCTACATTTAGTGCCTTTATAGCAGTGGGGTAAAAACTATTTTTAAGTCTGTTTGTCCTTGTCCTTGTAGATCTGTACCGTCTGCCTGACGGTAACAGTTCAAACAGGGAGTGTCCGGGGTGGGAAATGTCCTTTATAATACTCTGGGATTTTTTGATGCAGCGGGAACTGTGTAAGTCCTCCAAGGTAAGTAGAGGGCAGCCGACAATCCTCTGGGCGTTGTCAATGGCCCTCTGGAGCGCTTTCCTCTGAGCCGCTGTGCAGCTGGTGTACCATACGCATACACAGTATGTTAGGATGCTCTCAATGTAGCACCGATAAAAGGACAACAGCAGTCTCTGAGTGATGTTATTCTTCCTGAGCACCCTCAGGAAGTGCAGTCTCTGCTGGACCTTTTTCAGCAGCGCAGAGGTGTTCACGCTCCACGTCAGGTCCTCCTCAATATGGATTCCCAGGAAGCGGAAATCCGCCACCCTCTCCACACAGTCCCCTCTGATAGTTAATGGTACCATGTCCGTTTTATTCTTTCTGAAGTCTATTATTATTTCCTTTGTCTTTAAGGTGTTGAGGAGCAGGTTATTTTCTCCACACCACACTGTCAGCTGCTCCGCCTCATCCCGGTAGGCGTACTCGTCCCCCCCGGTGATGAGTCCCACCACCGTAGTGTCATCCGCAAATTTGACAATGGTGTTGCTGTGGTGGGCGGGGGTGCAGTCATGTGTATAGATGGTGTAGAGCAGGGGGCTCAGCACGCAGCCCTGTGGAGAGCCGGTACTGAGGCTGAGGGCCGTGGATGTGTGATGGCCCACTCTGACTCTCTGGCTGCGAGCTGACAGGAAGCTATTTATCCACATGCAGGTGGAGTGTGGAAGTCCCAAGTCCCCCAGTTTGTCCACCAGTTTATGGGGAAGGATTGTATTAAAGGCAGAGCTGTAGTCCACAAAGAGCATCCGCACGTAGCTCCCCGGCTGCTCCAGGTGGAACAGTGCAGCATGGAGGGCTGTGGCTATAGCGTCCTCTGTGGATCTATTCGCTCTGTACGCAAACTGGTGGGGGTCAAAGCTTCGGGGCAGGAGTGATGTGATATGACCCCGGACCAGTTTTTCAAAACACTTCATCACCACTGGTGTGAGTGCGACTGGCCGGTAGTCGTTGAGGCTGGAAATGTGGGGTTTTTTGGGCAAGGGGACTATGATTGCGGACTTCAGACAGGATGGAACAGTGGACTGGGCCAGAGACTGGTTGAAAATCCTCATACAGACTCCAGCCAGCTGGTCAGCGCAGTCCTTCAGCACGCGTCCAGAGACGCCGTCGGGTCCAGTAGCCTTCCTTGGATTGATGGCCCGCAGCGTGCGCCTCACCTCATGCTCCTCTATCTTGAGGGTTAGGCTGCTGTGGACCATGTGGTGTGATATGGCTGTCTCGGGTGGCTCCACTTCAAAGCGAGCAAAGAAGAGGTTCAGCTCCTCTGCCAACGAGGCGTCACCTTCAGCAGCTCCAAGGTTGGTCTTATAGTTGGTTAGATACTGGATCCCCTGCCACACCTGCCTGCTGTTGTTACTGTCCAGGTGGTCCTCTATCTTCCTCCTGTAGTCTAATTTGGCCTCTCTGATGCCTCTCTTCAGGTTAGCTCGGGCCATGCTGTATAAAGCCCTATCGCCAGACCTAAAAGCAGTGTTCCTCTCTTTTAACAGCCGCTGGACCTCCCGGGTCATCCAGGGCTTCTGGTTGGGGTAGACCCGGATGCGTTTGTCCACTGTGA
The DNA here is from genome assembly GCF_053455715.1 of Rhinoraja longicauda. Taxonomy (NCBI): domain Eukaryota; kingdom Metazoa; phylum Chordata; class Chondrichthyes; order Rajiformes; family Arhynchobatidae; genus Rhinoraja; species Rhinoraja longicauda. The sequence goes on from NC_135994.1 coordinate 8,591,971, forward strand.
CAGTGTCCATGCAGTTTTTAATGTAACATAGTACACTGTCTGTGAACACCTCCAGGTCCCGGTGTTCAAACACATCCCAGTTGGTCCTGTCGAAGCAGTCCTGCAGCTGCTGAGATGCACCATCAGGCCAAGTTGTGATGGTCTTTGTGATGGTAGGAGCGGTTTTCCTGAGGGGGGCATATGCAGGAATTAAAAACAGGGACATATGGTCCGACTGACCCAGGTGTGGTAGTTGTCTAGCCCTGTAGCCCAGCTTGATGTTGGAGTAGACCTTGTCCAGTGTGTTAGCTCCTCTTGTAGCACATTTAACATGCTGATAGAATTTGGGGAGCATTTTCTTCAAGTCCGCGTGGTTAAAGTCCCCTGCTATGATGTGAACACCGTCAGGATATATGCTCTGTTGACTGCTAGTGCTACCATACAAATATCCGATAGCCGAGTTAGCATTAGCATCCGGTGGTATGTACACAGCAGTTATCATGACAACAGTAAACTCTCTAGGGAGATAAATGGGCCTGCATTTAACAGTCACATACTCCAGGTCCGGGGAGCAGTGACTGTCTACAATCACTGTGTTTGTACACCAGGTGTTGTTCACGTACACACAGAGCCCTCCACCTCTGCTCTTACCAGAGTCTCTTGTCCTGTCATGACGCTGTGCTGTGTAGCCTGCTAGCTCGATAGCAGAGTCCGGAATGAAAGAATGAAGCCAGGTCTCCGTGATCAACAGGATACAGCTGTCCTTCACGGCGTTGTTAGCTGCAGTCTGCAGCCTAAGTTCATCCATCTTGTTAGCGAGGGATCTGGCGTTCGTTAGAAACAGGCTGGGAAGCGGTGGTTTCAGTGGCTGCCTCCGTAGCCTGACCAGAGCGCCGGCCCTGCCGCCTCGCTTTTGCCTTCTCTCTCTGCGCCGCCTTCGCCTCCTCCCCGCGGGGATGGTGATCCACGGAGAGTCGGGGCTCCTCGCTATGTCCGCCGGGATCTTGTATGAGCGGACAAACTCGGCGGTAACCCCCCATTCGCGACCGGCTCCAATCCTAAGAAGATCCTGCCGGCCGTAGACGTTGTTCGCCCGACAGTAAGTACACAGGGCACAAAACAACACGCACACATACACATACACATACACATACACAAAAAACACGAGCACTGACCGGGAGGACATCGAGCCGCTGCAACTGTGTGCGCCGCCGCAAAATACAAAGTAAAGGGTGTTGGATAAGGGAAAAAGAGGAGAGAAATGTAAAGCCAGAGGGAGGGATGTGGGTGGGAAGGGAGGGGGGAGGGGGGGGGGGGGGTTGGTGGTGAGGAAAAAAGAGGGGGGATACAAGGGAAATCAGGAACTAAGGTTGTAATTGGGGGGAGAAAGCTGGGAATGAGAAATGACAGGACAAAGCCTGGCAAGTGAGTAGCGGTTGATTGGCAGATGGCTGGACTAAGTTTAGTTTAGAGATACACCATGACAACTGGCCCTTCAGCCCACTGAGTCCGCACCGATCATCGATCACCTGTTCATTAGTTCTATCCCACACACTCGGGACAACTTACAGAAGCAAAATTAACCTGCAACGAGGGAGGAAACCGGAGTGAACCCACGCAGGTCCCGGGGAGAACGTGCAGACTCCTTACAGACAGCGGCCAAGGTTCGAGGTGACAATGCAGACAAAAGGGTAAAAGGAGATAAAATGGCAATAAAGTTGTTAGCACTGGCTCCTTCTGGGTGAATGGAAGGTAGTATCTGACCCAGAGTTACAGCCCTTTAGTGGGAAACAGACTTGGATGAGGCTCGGATTTGGCCTGTTGGCAGGACTGTCTTAACGCATGGGTCTGATCGGCACTTGCCCGGGGCCCCACGAGCTTATATGTTTAATTTTATCGACCATTTACATTTTTATTCCTGTGAGTAGTTGTCGTTGGGGTCCCAGTACACTGCTTTGCCCGGGGCCCATAATGCTGTAAAGACGGCCCTGCCTGTTGGAGAACATTCCACTGGCTTTCACTGCTTCTAGCATACTACCGACACTGGTTTTTAAGTAAGTGTTAAACAGCGATCAAAGGAAGTTGCCATGATAAGGCCAAGTGCTGGTTATAATGATACTGCAAGAAAGGAAAATGATATTTAAAGTGCCCTTGTGAGGACATTAAGGGAGATGTGGAAAAGACAGGTTAGGTTACAGATCGACCTTGAGATGAAACGGTGGAACCGATTCTCCTTTCTTTATTCTGCTCATACTTTGGACCAAGTCTCAAGAGCTCGAATGTCGAGCACTCCACTGTAATGCACAGCAGAAGTGTCAGCTGAAAAACAATACTTGTCAGTCCAAATGTTTCATCTCATCACTGCTATCCGGATATTTAACTGCAAATGTCGAAGGACATGACACATATTTCTGACTCCAAACAAGGCTTTTCAGTACAGTGTATGAGCATGTCATAGAAACATAGAAAATAGGTGCAGGAGGAGGCCATTCGGCCCTTTGAGCCAGCACCTCCATTCATTGTGATCATGGCTGATCATCCACAACCTGTGCCCAACTTCTCCCCATATCCCTTGATTCCACTAGCCCCTAGAGCTCTATCTAACTCTCTTTTAAATTCATCCAGTGATTTGGCCTCCACTGCCCTCTGTGGCAGAGAATTCCACAAATTCACAACTCTCTGGGTGAAAAAGTTCCTTCTCACCTCAGTTTTAAATGGCCTCCTCTTTATTCTAAGACTGTGGCCCCTGGTTCTGGACTCGCCCAACATTGGGAACATATTTCCTGCATCTAGCTTGTCCAGTCCTTTTATAATTTTATATGTCTCTATAAGATCCCCCTCATCCTTCTAAACTCCAGTGAATACAAGCCCAGTCTTTTCAATCTTTCCTCATGACAGTCCTGCCATCCCATGGATCAATCTCGTGAACCTACGCTGCGCTGCCTTTTATCCTTTTGTCATAGGGGTACATACTTAGGAGTAGGACGATGGTAATTAATTGAAGATTTACGAGGATGTTCCCAGGAATTTAGAAGGATGAGAGGGGATCTTATCGAAATATATAAGATTATTAAGGGGTTGGACACGATAGATGCAGGAAACATGTTCCCAATGTTAGGGAAGTCCAGAACCAGGGGCCACAGTTTAAGAATAAGGGGTAGGCCATTTAGAACGGAGATGAGGAAAAACTTTTTCAGTCAGAGAGTTGTAAATCTGTGGAATTCACTGCCTCAGAAGGCAGTGGAGGCCAATTCTCTGAATGCATTCAAGAGAGAGCTAGATAGAGCTCTTAAGGATAGTGGAGTCAGGGGGTATGGGGAGAAGGCAGGAATGAGGTACTGATTGAGAATGATCAGCCATGATCACATTGAATGATGGTGCTGGCTCAAAGGGCCGAATGGCCTACTCCTGCACCTATTGTCTATTGACTCGAGGGCCTGAGCTACAGGGAGAGATTGAGCAGCCTAGGTCTTTATTCCTTGGAGCGCAGGAGGATGAGGGGTGATCTTATAGTGGTGTATAAAATCATGAGAGGAATAGATTGGGCAGATGCACAGAGTCTCTTGCCCAGAGTAGGGGAATCGAGGACCAGAGGACATAGGTTTCAGGTGAGGGGGGAAAGATTTAATAGGAAACTGAACACAAAACTGCAAATGCGGCCTCACTTGAATATGTGAATTCCTTGTATGGATAGTTAAAAGCACACCATCTGATGTCACTTTCCATTGCTTCCAGTGGAAATATTGCTCAATTGGACATCTTCCACCTCATCGTTCTGTGCCACAGATAGCTGTGGAAGCCAAGTCAATGGATATTTTAAAGGCAGAGATGGATAGATAGATTCTTGATTAATACGTGTGTCAGGGCTTATGGAGAGAAGGCAGGAGAGTGGTTTTAGGAGGGAGAGATAGATCGGCCATGTGGTCCGAAGAAGGGTCTCGACCCAAAACGTCAACCATTCCTTCTCTCCAGAGATGCTGCCTGTCCGGCTGAGTTACTACAGCATTTTGTGATCTACGATAGATCAGCCATGATTGAAAGGCGGAGTAGACTTTGATGGGCCGAATGGCCTTATTCTGCTCCTATCACATGATCTATGATCATCACCATGTTCGACAAGGCCCAAACTCGAGGCATTGATGTTTCTGAACCTTCCAACTGCCACTGCATCACTTTCTTTCTATCTTTCCTCTCCTCAAAAGCTCCTGAAAATTACTTTTGTTCTTTTGTCCCATTCTAAAAGCTGTCTGAACAGGAGGCTTCCGTTTTGGCATAAGCTAATATACCATCGTTATTACTCTGGGAGCCAACCAAAATGAGAAAATGGATGACAGGGATCGATTCCAACGCACCACTCATCTAGACGGGCACCTGTCAGGAGCTATAAATGCTGGATTTAACTTAGCTTGACAAGGAAGAGTGTTCCAATTAAGTGCCATATTCTGTTCTACTCTTCTCTATTTAAATCACAATGAGAACGACGCCGGCTGCCATTATCGAGGCTTCTCAGCATTCTCCCAACTTGTTAGTCTTATCCTTCTGACAACCATGACGTTATAATCGACCCCTCGTGCTGAAGCTGCCACTGGCTTTAATTGGAAATACCAGTTAAGAGTCAGGCTTATGATTACTTTATTTGAGGCGTGGTTTTCTCCAAATGCAAGAGCAAGCCTTCCAGTTTTCAAGATATGTTGTATGACTCCATGACACTCGAAGGACATGGAGTCATACAACACAGAAGCAGGCCCTTCGGCTCAACTAGTCCATGCTGAACAAGATGCCTCAATCTAAGCTAGTCCCACCTGCCTGCACATGGTTCACATCCCTCGAAACCTTTCCCATCCATGTACCTGTCCAAATGTTTTTTAAATGGTTCAAATACCTCCTCTGCCAGTTTGTTCCACATACCCACCACCTTCTGAGCGGAAAAAGTTGCACCTCGGGTTCCTATTAAACATTTCCACCCTCACCTTAAACCTGTGTCCACTAGTTCTTGATTCCCCTATCCTGGGGGTAAAAGACTATGTGCAATCACCCGATCTATTCCCCTCATAATTTTATACACCCCTATAAGATCACCCCTCTGCTTCCTGTGCTCCAAGGAATACTTAGCCTGCTTTACCTCTCCCTATAACTCAATCTTTAGACTTTAGATTTTAGAGATACAGTGCGGAAACAGGCCCTTCAGCCCACTGAGTTCACTCCGATCAGCGATCACCCTGTACACTAACACTACCCTACACCCACTAGGGAACATATACAATTTATAGAAGCCGGTCAACCTACAAACCTGTACGTCTTGGGAGTGTGGGAGAAAGCCCACACAGGTCACGGGGAGAACGTACAAACTCTGTACAGACAGCACCCGACATCAGGATTGAACTGGCGCTGTGAGGCAGCAACTCTACTGCTGCACCACTGTGCTGCCCGAACCCGTCGAACACTGCAACATCTTTGTAACTCCTCCTTGCACTCTTTCCAGCTTGACGGTATCTTTCCTGTACCATGGTGATCCAAACTAAATTGAGGCCAAAGCTAAACACCTTGTGTAAGTTCCGTGGCCTATGGTGATACTGTGTATACCCAAAGGTGACGTTTCGGGTCGAGCCCCTTCTTCAGACTATCCCTCACGGGAAATCTCCTTAGGGCGTCATGGAGTCATACAACACAGAAACAGGCCCTTCGGCCCAACCCATCCATGCTGGGGTCTGAAGAACGGTCTCAACCCAAAACGTCACCCACTCCTTTTATCCAGAGATGCTGCCTGTCCCGCTGAGTTACTCCAGCGTTTTGTGTCTATCTTCAGTTTAAACCAGCATCTGCAGTTCCTTCCCACAACTGTATATACCCATGATGGGTTAAGCCTTTTTTGTAGGCTTTATTGTACCACAGCAATGCATTATGCGCTGGTCTAGAAAATGCTACCCAACAAGTGGGTCGGTGTGACTGAGTTCATTATACTTGCTGCAATCTCCTTTGCCTTGAAGATATATCGATTGGTGTCAAAAGTTGAAGACTTAATACCTTGAGGTATTAATGGAAAGTAGATTGATTACTGTGTGCTAATTGTGCACAGTCAGCCAGGACTCTTGAATATCTCACCGTAAATTAATGCCAATCAGCCGGTGCAGTGCGTTGGAAAATCAGAGATAGCAAATGGCCATTCAGCTCATTGAAGCTCGAGTTTCCGATAGCAGATCAAGAGGCTACCTTGTGACTGTCGTGCCGAGGGGTTGCCCTCTGCAAATGAGCACAAAAGAATTCTTAGGGATCTTATCGAAACATATAAGATTATTAAGGGGTTGGACACGTTAGAGGCAGGAAACATGTTCCCAATGTTGGGGGAGTCCAGAACCAGGGGCCACAGTTTAAGAATAAGGGGTAGGCCATTTAGAATGGAGATGAGGAAAAACCTTTTCAGTCAGAGAGTTGTGAATCTGTGGAATTCTCTGCCTCAGAAGGCAGTGGAGGCCAATTCTCTGAATGCATTCAAGAGAGAGCTAGATAGAGCTCTTAAGGATAGCAGAGTCAGGGGGTACGGGGAGAAGGCAGGAACGGGGTACTGATTGAGAATGATCAGCCATGATCACATTGAATGGTGGTGCTGGCTCGAAGGGCCCAATGGCCTACTCCTGCACCTATTGTCTGTTGTCTAATTCCATTTAGACTGACGCAGAAAACCTTTCAGGAACAGACTAACAACTTTGGTACAAAAAAGTGATGGAGCTCCCAGAAAGAGCCCACGAGGATAACCGAGGTCAACGGTCAGTGATGTCTTTTATGAACTGAATACCATTCGGTGGAGGGAGCAACCCTTCGCTTGCATTAGAAGCAAAACAAGCAGATTGAAAAGCAAATCCAGATTGTTTATGGATTTCTAGGGTCGAATGGGGACCCAGAGCAACGTTAAATATTAATATTGCAAGTCTGTCGATCTGAGCAATTTTGAGCGTATTTTATAATGAACAATTACTCATTTTATAGTGTGACGTCTCCATTCAAAATGGCACTCTTTCCCCTTTGTCTTCAGGGTGCCAATTATTTCTTGAATTTAGTGCCACTCAGCATCAATCTTAGTTGGCATACCATCTCCTGGGAAGTTGTTATCTAAAGTTTTCCATTCCTTCTGTCTTCATCTCTTCGATATTCCCCTTTACAGTGCATTCAGAAAGTATTCAGACCCCTTCACATTTTCCACATTTTGCTACATCACAGCCTTATTTTAAAATGGATTAAATTCATTTTCTTTATCATCAATCTACACACAATACCCCATAATAAAACAGTGAAAACAGATGTTTAGAAATTTTTGCAAAGTAATTTAAAAAACCCTGAAATATCACATTTACATAAGTATTCAGACCCTTTGCTATGACACTCAAAATTGAGCTTATGTTCATCCTGTTCCCATTGATTATCCTTGAGATGATTCAACAACTTGATTGGAGTCCAGCAGTGGTAAATTGAATTGATTGGACATGATTTGGAAAGGCACAGACCTGTCTATATAAGAACCAAGAACCCGATGGTCACCCTGACAGAGCTCCAGAGTTCCTCTGTGAAGATGGGAGAATCTTCCAGAAGGACAACTATATCTGCAGCACTCCACCAATCAGGCCTTTATGGTAGAGTGGCCAGACTCCTCAGTAAAAGGCACATGACAGCCCGCTTGGAGTTTGCCAAAAGGCACCTAAAGGGCCTGTCCCACATAGGCGATGTTTTAGACGACTACAGGTGACTAGGCTGTCGCCACACGGTCGCCGGGGTGTGGCCTGTACGGTCGTGAGTCGTCTCCAAAGAGTCGTAGCGTTTTTCTGGTCGCCGCTGGATTTTGAAATGTTTAAACATTTTCGGCGGCTGTTATTTTGATGCCAATGAGCGTAGCTTGACGTCTCCTGACGTAGGCGCTGTCGTAGGTTGTCGCCAGGTGACGTAGCTTGTCGCCGGTGCTGACCTCGGTGAATTCCATTGGTGACTATCTACGTCAACCAGCGACAGGTACCGGCGTCAAAACCGGAGGCCAAAATGACGTGAATTGTCTTCAGTTGTTGCCGACACGGTCGTAGCTTGTCGTGGGTAGACGTAGGTTAGCTTCGGTTGTCGTAGGTTGTCGCCTGCATGGTTGTAGGTTGTCGTAGGTGCGGTCGTAGGTGGACGTCCTACTCGCGACGATTGGGTCGCCGGTTGTCGGTAGCTTGCCGTAGCTTGACGTCGACTAGGTGGTAGGTTGTTGTAGCTTGTTGTAGACATTGTCGTGGGGGGGTCCAGTCGCCAGTTTTTTGGCGACCTGTACAACTATGACAGTCGCCTAAAAAATCACCTGTGTGGGACAGGCCCTTAAAGGACTCTCAGACCATAGAAACAAAATTCTCTGGTCTGATGAAACAAAGATTGAACTCTTTGGCCTGAATGCCAAGCGTCACTGCTCATCACCTGGCCAATACCATACCTACGGTGAAGCATGGTGGTGGCAGCATCATGCTGTGGGGATGTTTTTTAGCGGCAGGAACTGGGAGAGTAGTCAGGATCGAGGGAAAGATGAACGGAGCAAAGTACAGAGAGATCCTTGATGAAAACCTGCCCCAGAGCGTTCTGGTCCTCAGACTGGGGCGGAGGTTCACCTTCCAACAGGACAACGACCCTAAGCACACAGCCAAGACAACGCAGGAGTGGCTTTGTGACAAGTCTGTGAATGTCCTTGAGTGGCCCAGCCAGAGCCCGGACTTGAACCCGATTGAACATCTCTGGAGGGACCTGCAAATAGCTGTGCATCGACGCTCCCCATCCAACCTGACAGAGCTTGAGAGGATCTGCAGAGAAGAATGGGAGAAATGACCCAAATACAGGTGTGCCAAGCTTGTAGCTTCATACGCAAGAAGACTTGAGGCTGTAATCGCTGCCAAAGGTGCTTCAACAAAGTACTGAGTAAAGGGTCTGAATACTTATGTACATGTAATATTTCAGTTATTTCTTTTTAATTACTTTGCAAACATTTCTAAACCCCTGTTTTTGCTGTTTTATTATGGGGCATTGTGTGTAGATTGATGATAAAAAAATGAATTTAATCCATTTTAAAATAAGGCTGTAACGTGACAAAATGTGGAAAAAGTAAAGGGGTCTGAATACTTTCTGAATGCACTGTACATCCTTCCATTCCTTCTGCGCATCGTCCTCACCCTATCTTGTCCTCATTATTTGGAAACCACTCTTCCTTGCCTTGCCCCACTTGTACCCTGTGTAACTATCAGATGATCAACCCTATTCCCACGCTTTCAACACTAATGCTGACTGTTGTAGCAGGGTATAGAGTACAATCTAAGGTTTAATGGCTAGCAATCCAAAGGCTGTTGATATTGGTTTATTACAGTCGCGTGTACCGAGAAACAGTGAAATACTTTGAGTGCTATCCAGTCAAACCATGCTATACTTGAGTACAATCAAGCCCTACACAAGTACAACAGGTAGTGCAGAGAAAAACACCAGAGTGCAGAGTATATTGTAAGGGTGTCAGGGGTTATGGGGAGAAGGCAGGAGAATGGAGTTAGCAGGGAGGGATAGATTGGCCATGATTGAATGGCTGACTTGATGGGCCGAATGGCTTAATTCGATTCCTATCACTTTTGACCTTATGATTACAGTTACAGAGAAAAAGTGCAGTGTCTGCAATGAGACAGGTTGGAAGATCGATACTACACGCCAGCTTATGGGTGGAGCGTTCAGTAGTTTGGCAACAGGGGAAGAAGCTGTACATGAGTCTGGTGGTACGTGCTTTCAGACGTTTGTATCTTCTGCCCAATGGGAGCGGGGAGAAGAGAGAATGACAGGGGTGTAAATGGTTGTTGATTATGTTGGCTGCTTTCCTGAGGCAATGTAAAGTGTACAGGCCAGACACAAAAAGCTGGAATAACTCAGCTGGTCAAAGCTGGAGTAACGATGATGGAACGGTGGCACAGTGGTAGAGTTGCTGCCTCACAGCGCCAGAGACCCGGGTTCCATCCTGACTGTGGGTGCTGTCTGTACGGACTTTGTACGTTCTCCCCGCGACCATGTGGGTTTTCTCTGGGAGCTCTGGTTTCCTCCCACATTCCAAAGACGTGCGTGGTTGTGGATTAATTGGCTTCTGTAAATTGTCCCCAGTGTGTGCAGGATAGTGTTAGTGTGCAGGGTGATCGCTGGTCGACGCGGATTCGGGGGGGGCCGAAGGGCCTGTTTCCGTGCCGTATCTCTAACGTAAAGATTCTCTGATTTCCAGTGAAGGGAACCGGACCTGAAATGGAGACACAAGTTACTGCAGATGCTGCAATCTTGAGCAAATCAGTGGGCCAGGCAGCATCTGTGGAGGGAATGACTGAAGAAGGGTCCGGTCCCGAAACGTCGTCTGTCCATTTTCCTCCACAGATGCAAAGTTCCTCCAATCCTTTTGTGTTTTGCCCAGACCTGAAATGGGATGGCAGGACTTTCATATGAAGAAAGACTGGATAGACTCGCTTGTACTCGCTGGAATTTAGAAGATTGAGGGGGGATCTTATAGAAACTTACAAAATTCTTAAGGGGTTGGACAGGCTAGATGCAGGAAGATTGTTCCCGATGATGGGGAAGTCCAGAACAAAGGGTCACAGTTTAATTATAAGGGGGAAGTGTTTTAGGACCGAGATGAGAACGTTTTTTTTCACACAGAGAGTGGTGAATCTGTGGAATTCTCTGCCACAGAAGGTAGTTGAGGCCAGTTCATTGGCTATATTTAAGAGGGAGTTAGATGTGGCCCTTGTGGCTAAAGGGATCAGGGGGTATGGTGAGAAGGCAGGTACAGGTTACTGAGTTGGATGATCAGCCATGATCATATTGAATGGCGGTGCAGGCTCGAAGGGCCGAATGGCCTACTCCTGCACCTATTTTCTATGTTTCTATGTTTCTATGAAAATGGCTGTTTCTAGCTGTTTCTCTCTCCACAGATGCTGCCTGACCTGCTGAGTGTTTTCAGCATTTTCTGTTTTTATTTCAGTTTTCCAGCTTCCACAGTTTTTTTCATCATATGATTCTCACTTTCACTTTTATGCTATTGTTTCACATCAGAGCTACCCGCAATGCTTTTACATTTAGCCTCTCTTCCAAAAGAAATGCATTTCTAGAGGTGATGATTTAGTCATACAGCATAGAAACAGGCCCTTCGGCCCAACTTGCCCATGCCGAGCCCAACTTGCCCATGCTCAAAGGGCCAATTCTGCATGATTTACTGTGGGGAAATTCTTGAGATCCATCCAGTCAACCTGAAGATTTTGGTTTTAGTCCTTACGTAAAATCTGTCGGCTTCTCATCGAGTCATACAGCGTGGAAGCAGGCCCTTCGGCCCAACTTAACCATGCCGATGAACATGCCCCATCTACACTAGTCCCACCTGCCTGCGTTTTGTCCATATCCTTCCAAACCTGTCCTATCCATGTACTTGTCCAACTGTTTCTTAAACGATGGGATAGTCCCAGCCTCAACTACCTCCTCCGGCAGCTCCTTCCATACACCCACCACCCTTTGTGTGAAAAAGTTACCCCTCAGATTCCTATTAAATCTTTTCCCCTTCACCTTGAACCTATGTCCTCTGGTCCTCGATTCCCCTACTCTGGGCAAGAGACTCGGTGCATCTACCCGATGTATTCCTCTCATGATTTTACACCCCTCTCTGATCGCCAGACAATTATGAGTATTGCGCTCAGTTCTGGGCACCATGTGATAAGAACGATGTTGTCAAGCTGGAAAGGGTACAGAGAAGATTTACGAGGATGTTGCCAGGACTAGAGGGTGTGAGCTACAGGGAGAGGTTGAGTAGGCTGGGACTCTATTCCATGGAGCGCAGGAGGATGAGGGGTGATCTTATAGAGGTGTACAAAATCATGAGAGGAATAGATCGGGTGCTCGTGGAAAAAAGCTGTTTTTATGTCTGGCTGTGGCTGCTTTGACAGTCCGGAGGGAAGTGCTTCAAAGAGTTTGTGGCCAGGGTGAGAGGGGTCAGAGATGATCTTGCCCGCTTGCTTCCTGGCCCTTGCAGTGTACAGTTCGTCAATGGGGGGAAGGTTGCAGCCAACAACCTTCTCAGCTGTGCGAACGATGCGCTGCAGCCTCCGGATGTGGTGCTTGGTGGCTGAGCCAAACCAGACCATGATGGAGAAGGTGAGGACGGACTAAATGACAGCAGTGTAGAATTGGACCATCATTGCCTGTGGCAGATTGTGTTTCCTCAGTTGCCGCAGGAAGTACATCCTCTGTTGGGCCTTTTTGACTGTGGAGTCGATGGTGGCCCCCCATTTAAGGTCCCTGGAGATGATGTTTCCAAGGAACTTGAATGACTCCACAGATGTGACTGTGGTGTTGTTGATGGTGAGTGGGGGGAGGGGAGGGGGAGCTCTTCGAAAGTCTACAATTAGTTCCACTGTCTTGAGAGCATTGAGCTCCAGGTTGTTGCGATGGCACCAGGACGCCAGCTGTGTCACTTCCCCTCTGTAGGCAGATTCCTCCCCATCCTGGATCCTGGAAGTGACCACATTTTCTCACGGTGTTGCCTAAATATGTTTGAAAGCAGCTGCAGAAGGAAGCCTTGCAACGTTGCTGGATTTGGTGTTCATATTCCTGTCAGGGAGGCTCGACAAGGGATGCGCTGCCCCTTCCCTCCCAATAGGTGGCACCACTGTCAGGCTTGCTGGCAATTGAGGAAGGACTGCCACCTGGTGGACTGTGTTATGCATTACAGCATTTCCAGTGTCCATGGCAACTTCAGTTTTAAGTTGGTATTAAATTAGAGGCATAAGAAACTGCAGATGCTGGTTTACTGAAAAAAGTGTTGCATTAATTTGATTCATTGAAAGCTACAGCATAGAAACAGGCCCTTCGGCCCACCGAGTCCGTGCTGACCATCGATCACCCGTTCACACCAGTTCTGTGTTATCCCACTTTCTCATCCACTCCCTGCACACTCAGGGCAATTTACAGAGGGCCGATTAACCCACAAACAAACCCGCACAGAGCACATAGGTGTCAGGTGAGAGGGGAAAAATTTAATAAGAACCTGAGGAGTAAAAGAAAAGGCTGGAAAGGGGGTGGAGAAGATTTACAAGGATGTTGCCAGGACTAGGGGGTGTGAGCTATAGGGAGAGGTTGAGTAGGCTGGGTCTCTAATCCTTGGAGCGCAGGAGGTTGAGGGGAGATCTTATTGAGTTGTACAAGATCATGAGGGGAATAGATCGGGTGAACGTAGGTTTACTAGGTTAATTCCCGGAATGGCGGGACAGTCATGTGTTGAAAGACTGGAGCGACTAGGCTTGTATACACTGGAATTTAGAAGGATGAGAGGGGATCTTATTGAAACGTATAAGATTATTAACGGGTTGGACACGTTAGAGGCAGGAAACATGTTCCCAATGTTGGGGGAGTCCAGAACCAGGGGCCACAGTTTAAGAATAAGAGTAGGCCATTTAGAACGGAGATGAGGAAAAACCTTTTCAGTCAGAGAGTTGTGAATCTGTGGAATTCTCTGCCTCAGAAGGCAGTGGAGGCCAATTCTCTGAATGCATTCAAGAGAGAGCTAGATAGAGCTCTTAAGGATAGCGGAGTCAGGGGGTATGGGGAGAAGGCAGGAACGGGGTACTGATTGAGAATGATCAGCCATGATCACATTGAATGGCGGTGCTGGCTCGAAGGGCCGAATGGCCTCCTCCTGCACCTACTGTCTATTGTCTATAATGCACAGAGGCTTTTACCCATAGTCGGGGAATCAAGAACCAGAGAACATAGGTTTAAGGTGAGAGGGGGAAAGATTTAGGCAACCTTTTCACTCAGAGGGTGTTGGGTGTATGGAATGAGCTGCCAGAGGAGGTGGTTGAGGCAGAGACTATCGCAACTTTTAAAAGATATTTGGACAGGAAAGGTTTGGAGGGATATGGACCAAACGCAGGCAGTTGGGACTAGTGTAGATGGGGCATGTTGGTTGGTGTGGGCACGTTGGGCCAGTTTCTGCACAGTATGACTATTTTCCCAAATGCAAAACCAGCTAGTCGGCTAACAGAATTTCTAAAACACTGCACAAATTTTTCAGATATGGAAAAAAATCATCTCTCACTGAATTTATGTGGTGGGGGAGCAAATAAATAACCACAATGATTTTTTTTGCATATCTTGATGCATGCACAGATGGCACAGCATCACGTTACAGAAAATAGAGATACAGAACGTTTTCTGGGATCGCAACTCCCCACCCCGTAACACTGGGGTTGCCCAACACAGCGGGTAGAGCCGCTGCCTCACAGCGCCAGAGACCCGGGTTCCATCCTGACCTCGGGTGCCGTCTGTACGGAGTTTGCACGTTCTCCCCGTGACCTGCGTGGGTTTCCTCCGGGTGCTCCGGTCTCCCCCCACACTCCAAAGACGTGCGGGTTTGTAGGTTAATTGGCCCTCTGTAAATTGCCCCCTAGTGTGTAGGGAGTGGGTAAGAAAGTGGGATAACGCAGAACTAGAGTGTGAACGGGTGGTCGATGGTCGGTGTGGACTCGGTGGACCAAAGGGCCTGTTTCCACGCTGCACCCCGAAATTAAATAGGTTACAGGAGAATAAAAGCACCTTTTGCAATGTGAGAGCAGGTCATAGAGTCATAGAGTCCTACAGCACAGAAAGAGGCCCTTCGGCCCATCGTGTCCGTGCCGCCCGTTACCAAACACAGTCTAATTTTAATCCCATTTTCCCGCATTTGGACCATAGCCCTGAATGTTGTAGCATTTCAAGTGCCCATCCAAATGCCTCTTAAACGTTGTGAGTGTTCCCGCCTCCACCACCACCCCAGGCAGTGAGTTCCGGACTCCAACCACCCTTTGGGTGAAAAAGTTCTTTCTCACATCCCCCCGAAACCTCCCTCCCCTTACCCTGTATCTATGTCCCCTCGTTGTTGAACCTTCCACCAGTGGAAGAAGTTCCCCGCCATCTACCTTATCTATGCCCCTCATGATCTTGTACACCTCGATCATGTCCCCTCTCAGCCTTCTCTGCTCCAGGGAAAACAACCCCAGTCTGCTCAGTCTCTCCTCATAGCCGAGGCCCTTCATCCCTGGCAGCATCCTGGTGAATCTCCTCTGCACCCTCTCCAAAGCTATCACATCCTTTCTATAATGTGGTGACCAGAACTGTACACTATACTCCAGCTGCGGCCTCACCAGTGTTCTGTACAATTCCATCATTACCCCCCTACTTTTATATTCGATGCCCCGGCTAATGAAGGCCAGTAAACCCATATGCCTTTTTGACCACCCTGTCCACCTGTCCTGCTGCCTTCAAGGACTTGTGTACCTGTACTCCAAGGTCCCTCTGTACCCCTGTCTTCCCTAGGGTCCTTCCATTCATGGTGTACTCCCTCCAAGTTATTCCTGCCAAAGTGCATCACCTCGCACTTTTCAGGATTAAATTCCATCTGCCACTGCTCCGCCCATCTGACCATCTCATCTATATCTTCCTGCAGCTTGCAGATCCCTTCCTCGCTATTCACCACCCCCCTAACTTTGTGTCATCTGCAAACTTGCTGATCATGCCCTGTACGTTGACATCCAGATCATTAATGTAGATTACAAACAGTAAGGGACCCAACACCGATCCCTGCGGCACCCCACTGGACACCGGCCTCCAGTCACAGAAGCAACCTTCTACCATCACCCTCTGCCTTCTGTCACTAAGCCAGTTTTTTATCCATTTTGCCAAGGTGCCCTGGATCCCATGGGCTCTTACCTTCTTGACTAGTCTCCTGTGTGGGACCTTGTCAAAAGCCTTACTGAAATCCATGTATACCACATCCACTGCACTACCCCCATCTACCTCCTTAGTCACCCCTTCAAAAAATTCAATCAAGTTAGTCAGACACGACCTTCCATTAACAAAGCCATGTTGACTATCCTTAATTAACCCTCGATCCTCCAAGTGAAGACTGATTCTGTCCCTCAGAATCTTTTCTAGCAGCTTCCCCACCACCGATGTCAGACTCACCGGCCTGTAATTCCCAGGTTTATCCCTACTGCCCTTTTTAAATAATGGCACCACATTAGCTATCCTCCAGTCCTCCGGTACATCCCCTGTTGCAAGAGAGGCTCTGAAAATTTGTGCCAGAGCCCCCGCAATCTCCTCCCTTGCCTCTCTCAGCATCCTGGGATACATCTCGTCAGGGCCCGGAGACTTATCCACTTTTAAACCTGCCAGAGCCTCCAGCACCGCCTCCCTGTCAATAGCAATATGCTCAAGAACATCACAACCCTCCTGCTCCATTTCTAAGTCCGCATCGCCCTCCTCCCGCGTAAAAACAGATGCAAAAAAATCATTTAAAACATCTCCTACATCCTCTGGCTCCACACACAGCTTTCCACTATGGTCCCTGATGGGCCCCACTCTTTCCCTCGTTATCCTCTTACCCTTGATATACTTATAGGACACTTTGGGATTTTCTTTTATTTTGCCCGCTAGTGCTATCTCATGGCCCCTTTTTGCTCTCCTCATTTCTTTTTTAAGAACCGCCCTACACCTTCTGTATTCCTCTAATGATGCCTGTGCCTTAAGTTCTTTATGCCTTCCAAAAGCCCCCCTTTTTTTTCGAATCAATCCTACTATATCGTTCGACACCCAAGGTTCTTTGGACTTGTTTGTCCCACCCTTAAACTTTAGGGGAACATGCTTCCTCTGTACTTTTTCAATTATTCCTTTGAATGACTCCCACTGTTCTGATGCAGTCCTCCCCACGAGAAGCTGATCCCAGTTCACCAGGGCCAACTTCTGCCTTATCAGATTAAAATCGGCCTTGCCCCAATTTAGAAATTTTCCCTCTGGTCCCTCTTTATCCTTTTCCATTACCACCTTAAATATCACTGAATTGTGATCACTGTCACCAAAGTGCTCTGCTACTGACACTTCAGCCACCTGTCCGGCCTCCTGCTGGGCCCAGCACGCAGTGAGGCGCATGGAATTGGCACCTTCCTGGCGAGCGCCGTTTAAGCATTGTGCCTTTTCCTGGAACACTGCCTCGTTTGGCCAGGTGGTGTCAGTGATGCTGCATGATTAGTTCTGGACTCATGAGAGGACGAGATCGGGTAATGCATCGTCTTTTACCCAGAGCAGGGGAATCGAGAACCAGAGGACACAGCTTTTAAGGTGAGGGGGGAAAAGATCTAATGGGAACCTGAGGGGCAACTTATTCACACAGAGGGTGGTGGGTGTACGGAACGAGCTGCCAGAGGAGGTAGTTGAGGCAGGGACTATCACTATTTTTATGGAATTAAGAACGGAAAAAGGACCTGGAACACACAACATTTAAAAATACAAGCAGTTTAAAATATTGTGTATGTAAAATTGTGTGCAAATGGCCGTCTGGACTGTTGGAATCACAGCCACATAGCTGTTTGGATGCAGACTTCCCCGGTGCTGTCTGTGTGGAGTTTGCATGTTCTCCCTGTGCCTGTATGGGGGGGTCACTACAGAACACCTAGCATCTGTCCTGTAAGGGGTTTCTGCGCCGAGATTTCGCCCGACCTAAGGTCCCCGTGCCTTGCTCTGATCCCTTGACCAGGCCGCGCACACTGGTTCCCCGTGAGTGGTTCGACCTACTCACCCCCTACGGTTCTAGACACTGGACTTAGATGCAGGAGCGTTGATAGTGCAGGAAAAACTCAACCAGCCCAGATTTGAAGACCAGGGTTTAAATGGAAAAGGCTTTTATTGAGCGCTTGGGACTATTGTACATGGATGCTCTTCACAGTTCTATAAGACATATCTATAAGACACATACCGAATTACATGAATACTTTTGACTATGAATCATAAAACGCACAGTTCTACAAGACATATACATGAATACCTTTTACTCTGAATTATAAAACGTACAGTTCTACAAGACATATACATGAATACTTTAAGATGGGGCACGTATGGCACATCGCAAAATTGGCCAACACATATACACTTACACCCACGTTAATTAAAAACCACCCTCCCCTCTACACTAAACTATGTCCAGGATGTGCAGGATCGGGGTACATGCTCACCATGGGGCTATTACTGGGTTTACTGGCTGTTCGTGCTGCTTCTCCGCTGTTCTTCGAGAGGGTCGTGCTTGTTCCGTGAGTTTCTTCCTTCCGTTCTTCTCGGTGAGTCTCCGTTCTCCGTGCCGTTTGTTGCGTTCTCTGACTTCTGTCTTGCATCAGTTATTCTCCCTCCTGGCTTGCGTTCCTTGCATGAGTTTAAAACCCAAACGTCGTGGCCAGTTATACTATTCTGACCCGTCCTATCTCCCGCCAGATCTCGGGATCTTTTTGTTTCAAAGATGGGTATTCGAGTTTTCTCTTTGTTCTGCGTTATGTCCGGGGGTACCGGTGATGGCCAGACGGTCTGTTAATCTGTTTCTCGTTGAGAGGTGATGGGTTTAACTGGTTTCCCTTCTCCTGCCAGGTAGGTTTCTATGGGCTATTGTGCCCCCTTAACGAGATTAACTGTGTAGGTCGGCTTGGGGCATTGTGAGTATGCTGATGTCAGCGCCCCAGTGTCTGGACTTCGACCTGGTTTCGCAGGTTTCTGCACGGCCAATATCCATCCATTGTTCTGGCCGTGGCTTTGCAGAAACCTAGAGACTGGGCTGTGGGGTTTTTTGCTTTTGTGGCTGGTCACGGGGTCCTGCGGCCATCTTAGGACCCATGGATTGTGACATCCCTTGGTAAACTGACCGCAGCCTTTCTCCGCTATCAGCCCCAGTCTCCCGTGTAAAATGTCCAAAAAATTGCAGGATGAGGGAAAACTTCTCAAATCTTACAGTCCTGATGTTGTAGCCACATGACTCTCTGCAACCAGCTTCCTTTGCACTCGTTGTGACCAACTATTGGAGTATTTTCCACTTGATACCCTTCTGTTTTCCCCGGGCACCATGGTGCCTTGATCTGAAGAGCCGTCAATCTCCTGATAAGACATTTTATGTTCATAAAATCACAGTCTTGCTGTGATAAAGTCTGGAGCCAAGTGGTTCCACTAAAACCCACAGAATTGTTGGTGGGTCTATTTGAGTTTCTGGTCAGTGGTGAAGCCCAGGGTACTGATGACGGGGCACTTGGCAGTGGTAATGCCATTGAATGCCCTCGTTAGGCAGTCAGATTCTATCTTATAGGAGATGGTCATCAACTTTAGTTTTCGTTTTAGAGATACAGCGTGGAAACGGTGGCACGGTGGCGCAGCGGTAGAGTTGCTGCCTTACAGGGAATGCTGCGCTGGAGATCCAGGTTCCATCCCGACTACGGGCGCTGTCTGTACAGAGTTTGTACGTTCTCCCCGTGACCTGCGTGGGTTTTCTCCGAGATCTTCGGTTTCCTCCCGCACTCCAAAGACGTACAGGTATGTAGGTTAATTGGCTTGGTAAATGTAAAAATTGTCCCTCGTCTGTATAGGATAGTGTTTATGTGCGGGGATCTCTAGTCGGAGCGGACCCGGTGGGCCGAAGGGCCTGTTTCCGCGCTGTATCTCTAAACTAAACAGGCCCCTCAACCAACCAAGTCGGCTCCGACCAGCAATCGCCCTGTACACTAACACTGTCCTACACACGAGGGACAATTTACAATTTTTGTTACCAAAGCCAATTAACATACAAACCTGCGCGTCTTTGGAGTGCGGGAGGAAGCCGAAGATCTCGGAGAAAACCCACGCAGGTCACGGGGAGAACGTACAAACTCCCGTACAGGCAGCACCCGTAGTTGGGATGGAACCCGGGTCTCTGGCGCTGTGAGGCAGCAGCTCTACCGCTGCGCCACCGTGCCGCCATGTGGTGATGCCATTGAATGCCCAAGTTAGGTGGTCAGATTGTCAGATTCTATCTTGTAGGAGATGATCATCACCTGGTACTTCAGTGGCGTGTACGTACTCATCAGCCCAAATGCTGTCAGGGCCTTGCTGTGTGCAGGCATGGGCTGCTTCATCATCTGGCGACTTGTGAATGGAATTTAACATTGTGCAACAATGAAAATCTCCACTTTCAGACCTTCTGAGGGAGGGATGGTCATTGATGTACCTGAAGATGGTTGGGTCTACCACTGACCTGAGGAAGTTTGGACTTTACATTTTCAACTTTAGAGATATCGCGTGGAAACAGGCCCTTCGGCCCACCGAGTCTGTGCCGACCATCGATCACCCCGTAATAATAATATATTCCTTTATTCGTCCCACACCGGGGAAATTTGCAGTGTTACAGCAGCAAAGTGGATAGCAAGAGATCGTTCGTTATAAATAAAAGTAAAGACAAGGATAAATTGTCATCAGTTTTCTGTGTGTTCTTAGCTGTTACTGTTGACTGGTCTGCTGGGAGCAGTGCTGGTTGTGCAGTCTCACAGCAGCGGGAAGGAAGGACCTCCTACATCTCTCCTTCACACACTTGGGGTGAATGAGTCTGTCACTGAAGCAGCTACTCAGTGCAGTGACAGTGTCCTGCATGGGGTGGGAGTCATTGTCCAGCAGCGATGTTATCTTTGCCATCATCCCCCTCTCTCCCACCACCTGCACTGAGTCGAGGGGGCAACCCAGGACAGAGCTGGCCTTCCTGACCAGCTTGTCGAGTCTCTTCCCCTCTGCCCTTGAGATGCTGCTGCTCCAGCAGACCACTCCATGGAAAATGGGTGATACAACCACCGTGTTGTAGAAGGTCCTTAGGAGTGCCCCCTGCACTCCAAAGGACCTGAGTCTCCTCAGCAGGTAAAGTCTGCTCTGGCCATTTCTGTATAGCGCATCGATGTTTTCAGTCCAGTCCAGTTTATTATTGAGGTAGACACCCAGGTACACTAGCACTATCCTACATACTAGGGACAAATTACAGAAGCCAACGAGCCTACAAACCTGTACGTCTTTGGAGTGTGGGAGGAAACCGGAGCACCCGGAGAAAACCCACGCGGTCACGGGGAGAACGTACAAACTCTGTACAGACAGCACCCGTAGTCGGGATTGTACTATGCTGCCTTAAGTTCTTTAGGTTCTTTAGTTGAGACTGTGGCGATATACCTCCAATAACTGCAACTGTAGCATCACCGAATTCTCAATGATTGGCCGAGTCCGGTAGCAACATTTAAAACCTTTTATTATCCAGGCACGACAGTTATACAGCATCAGAGCAAAGCATTAAAATAACTGCAGACCTTAACTAAAAACTGAACATATCATAACTAACAAAACAAAGAAATTATGGAGATGCAACTCCTTTGTAGAATTGAAGGAATCATTGTTCACAGTATTGTCCAGGTTCTGTGTCGGAAGGAACTGCAGATGCTGGTTTACACCAAAGATAGACACAAAATGCTGGAGTAACCCAGCGGGACAGGCAGCATCTCTGGAGAGAAGGAATGGGTGACGTTTCGGATCGAGACCCTTCTTCAGACTACTTCGGACCAGTCAGAGGAAGGGTCTCGACCCCAAACGTCACCCATTCCTTCTCTCCAGAGATGCTGCCTGTCCCGCTGAGTTACTCCAGCATTTTGTGTCTATGTTACTGGCTAGGTTCTTATCAGTTGTACCTTTGAGTCCATAAGCCGTTCTTTGTCTCTGTGTTCAGCAGAACCATTCCCAAGCAGTTAACGTTAAAATAAAGTAATCCCATCAATTCTCGATAAACCCCCATCAATTCTCCGCAAGCCCTTACAGCAAGCACCTTCCTTTGCTCTAGGTGCCACCATCTATTGGAGTATTTTCTACTTGATACCCATTGACTTCAGATTTCCCCGGGCACCACGATGTCTTGATCTCAAATGGCATCAGTCTCACCCGGACCAGGAAAAATGTTCACCGTGTTGGGGGAGTCCAGAACCAGGGGTCACAGTTTAAGAATAAGGGGTCGGCCATTTAGGACTGAGATGAGGAAAAACGTCTTCACCGTGAATCTGTGGAATTCTCTGCCAAAGAAGACAGTGGAGGCCAATTCACTGGATGTTTTCAAGAGAGAGCTAGATTTAGCTCTTGGGGCTAACGGAATCAAGGGATATGGGGAGAAAGCAGGAATGGGGTACTGATTGTGGATGATCAGCCATGATCATATTGATCATGGCTCGAAGGGCCGAATGGCCTACTCCTGCACCTCTTTTTTCTATGTTTCTAGACCAAGGCTGTGATTGTCACTTTGTACTTAAAATTCTGCAATGACCGAGGCGGATGTGATGAGCTAAGTTAGTTCAGAGCACAGACCAACCTCGATGGTGCCCAGGTCTCACCTACCTCCGTCAAGGGGGTGAGTGGACATTTTGGTAATTGAGGTGAGCTGCTGTTTACCTCACATCGTACCTCACATAGTAGCTGAACTACGAGCCACCTCATCGGGGACCCTCACACTATCTTTGATCGGACTTTATTGGCTTTACCTTGCCAAAAACATTATTCCCTTATCATGTATCTGTACATTGTGAAATGGTTGTAATCATGTATTGTCTTCCCGCTGACTGGATAGCGTGCAACCAAAGCTTTTCACTGTACACGTGACAATAAACTCAACTCAACTGAACTGAGGGTTAAGCTGTTGGTTGCCCAAAATGAATTGCTTTTAAGAGTTAATCCAGAGTGCCTCGTGGGTGTATCCCTATCAAAGCTGGACCCAGCGTGGGAACCAACTTGCATTTAATAGAGACACAAGAACCGTGAGCAAAACACAGAGTGCTGGAGGAACTCAGCGGGCCAGGCAGCATCTGTGGAGGGAAATGGGCAAGCGACTTTTTGGGTCGTCTGAAGCATGGTCCTGACCCGAAACGTCATTGGGCCATTCGATGTGCCTCCCATTTGGTTATAGACTACCCTGGCAGAATTTGAAGCGGTGTTCCTCTAGTTTGCTTTGGTCCTCACCCTGGCAGTGGAGAAGGCTGAGGACAGGCAGGTGGCATCATTGTGGCACAGCGGTAGAGTTGCTGCC
Source organism: Rhinoraja longicauda (assembly GCF_053455715.1). Taxonomy (NCBI): domain Eukaryota; kingdom Metazoa; phylum Chordata; class Chondrichthyes; order Rajiformes; family Arhynchobatidae; genus Rhinoraja; species Rhinoraja longicauda. The sequence continues at coordinate 8,614,871 of NC_135994.1, forward strand.
TTACAGCACCAAAGACCCGACGTCGGAGTTTGTACGTTCTCCCTGTGACCGCGTGGGTTTTCTCCGGGTGCTCCTGTTTCCTCCCACACTCCCAAGACGTGCAGGCTTGTAGGTTAATTGGCTTCTGTAAATTTCCCTAGTGTGTAGGGTAGTGCTAGTGTACAGGGTGATTGCTGGTTGGCGCGGACTCGATGGGCCTGTTTCCGTGCCGTGTCTCTAAAGTCTAAAGTAAAGGTTAATGTGGGAATGGAAGGCGGCGTTGAAATGGCAAGAAACTGGCATCTCAGTCAAGAAGGCGGCTCACCCACTCCTCTCAAGGGGCATTCAGCGATGGGCAATAAATTCTGGACTTGTTGGTGTCACCCAGATCACATGAATGAATGTTTAAACATGGCTTCACAGTGGATCAGTAAGTCTTGACCAGTGCGGGTGTCAGGGGTTATGGGGAGAAGGCAGGAGAATGGGGTTAGGAGGGAGAGATAGACAAGCCATGATTGAAAGGTGGAGTAGACTCGATGGGCCGAATGGCCTAATTCTGCTCCTATCGCTTATGAACATGATCAGTGATCTTAATCCCAGTTATTAACTGAGGAGAAAAGGGAAAATTGCAAGTGTTTTCCCTTTGCCAATCAACAGTTTGTGCTGCAAGGTAATGCCTCAATCCCTGATGTTTGCTGCAGTTGAATATTCTGCTGCCGACCAGTATCTAAACTCGGCAATAAAGAATGGCCGCTGCAGCAGAGTGTCATCAACATGATTAACGAGGATCACCTGCATGCAGAGCGCATCTAATGCCCCTTCACAACGCACAAAATCAACAACATTGCCCTCTAATTACCCCGGTTATTTGCGATAGGATTTATCGGACTCAAGAGCTTGACATAATTAGCAAGTCACAAGCTGTTGATGGCAATCAACACAATACATTAACAATCTCGGGCAGACACAGATGGATCATTTGCTATTGGCATATGTGCTCCAGAATGCTCCATTTGATTTTTTTTAAACCTATTATATCCACATTGCTTTCAATTTGTGATTTCAACCAATGTCCTTTTCATTCCAGCCTGCTGGCAGTTGATTTTATATTTATCTGAGCTATCCATCAAGCAGAGTCCCAGATCAAGCAGAGTCCCAGCTTGTTCCCCATCCCACCACCTCCTCATTCCTGGCCTCTCTCCTCATCCTCCCTGCCTGGCCAGTCCAGGCGTGGATCTCTTTACACTAGCCTTGCATTTTAGACACAAACTGCTGGAATAACTCAGTGGGACGGGCAGCGTCTCTGGAGAGAAGGAATGGGTGACGTTTCAGGTCGCGACCCGTCACACATTCCTTCTGTCTTTTCACCAGGCTTTGTCCTGCCCCTCCTCTCTCCCAGCTTTTAATGCCTCCCCCCCCCCCCCTACAGTCTGGTCTGAAGAAGGGTCCCGACCAGAAACGTCACCTCTCCATGTTCTCCAGAGATGCGGCCTGTCCCGCTGAGTTACTCCAGCACTCTGTGAAACGTCACCTATCCATGTTCTCCACAGATACTGCCTGACCCGCTGAGTTACTCCTGCACTCTGTGAAACGTCACCTATCCACGTTCTCCACAGATGCTGCCTGACCCGCTGAGTTACTCCAGCACTCTGTGAAACGTCACCTATCCATGTTCTCCACAGATGCTGCCTGACCCGCTGAGTTACTCCAGCATTTTGTGATTTCTTATCTGCCGTCTATGAGGGTTGGAGTCACCGAAATCAGTTTTTTGTAGACAGTGACCGGACCCTAACGTGGCACATCTTAGGTAAACTCACTGGGAGAGGGCCCAGCAAAGTGGAAGAGCCCGATCGCCCTGTGTCAGAATCACAGAGTCGTACAGCACAGAAGCTGGCCCTTCGGTCCACCGAGTCCATGGCGACCAACAGCTAACAATCTGTAATTTAGTGCTTTAGCTTAGTTAAGAGATACAGCACGTAAACAGGTCCTTCGGCCCACCGAGTCCGCGCCGACCAGCGATCCCCGCATACTAACACTATCCTACACACACTAGGGGCAACTTACACCAAGCCATTTAACCTACAAACCCGTATGTCTTTGGAGTGTGGGAGGAAACCGGAGCACCCAGAGAAAACCCACGCAGGTCACGGGGAGAACGTACAAACTCCGCGCAGACCGCACCCGTGGTCAGGATGGAACCCGGGTCTCTGGCGCCGTGAGGCAGCAACTCTACCGCTGCGCCACCTAAAACAAAAACAGAAAATGCTGGAAATACTCAGCAGGTCAGGAAGCATCTGTGGAGAGGAAGACAGTTATTGTTTCAGAATTGAGACCCCTTGTGAGAAAAAGAGAAACCAAGTTATCTCTCTGTCGATGCTGACCTGCGGAGTGGTCGTCTTTGCCTGTTTTTATGTCAGATTTCCACACTCTGTCGTTTCTTTGGCTTTCACCTATCTACTGATCCAGTTTTCTAGCCCTTGCTCCTGAGCCTTCAATCCCATGGTGTTCCATGTGCTTAAATACTGAAAGTGCTTAAACACCAAGCCCATGCAAACCCTTCTGCCAGCCTACACTAATGTGCAAGTGGAGGCACCGACTTATTGAATGGCTCACCTGGGCTCGTGCCCAAACCGTGTTAATGAAGCATGGCTTAATTCTGACCTGGCCCAAACAGGGCGTTACTGTAAATACACCAACCATCTCCTCAATCCTTAATCAGGAGTAGCCAGCTGCCTCAGGATACAAGAATAGAGTGATCCAGCATGGAAACAAGCCTTTTGGGCCAACTCGCCCACACTGACCAACTTCTACACTGGTCCCACCTACCCGCATTTGGTCCATATCCCCCCAAACCTGTCCGATGGATGCACCTATCAAAATGTTTCTTTAACATTGTGATAGTCCCCGTCTCAACTACCTCCTCCGGCGGCTAGTTCCATACACCCACCACCCTCTGTGTGAAAAAGTTACCCCTCAGATTCCTATTAAATTTCCCCCCCCCCCCCCCTCACCTATGTCCTCTGGTTCTTGATTCCCCTACTCTGGGCAAGAGACTACCCTATCTATCCCCCTCTTGATTTCATACACCTCATAAGATCACCTCTCATCCTCCTGCGCTCCATGGAATAAAGTCCGAGCCACTCCCTATAGCTCAGTACCTCAAGTCCTGGCAACATCCTCGTAAATCTCTGCACCCTTTCCAGCTGAACAACATATTTTCATTGGGTGACCAAAACATAGAAACATAGAGACATAGAAAATAGGCGCAGGAGTAAGCCATTCGTCCCTTCGATCCAGCACCGCCATTCAATGTGATCACGGCTGATCATCCATAATCAGTACCCCATTCCTGCTTTCTCCCCATATCCCTTGATTCCGTTAGCCCAAAGAGCTAAATCTAACCCTCTCTTGAAAACATCCAGTGAATTGGCCTCCACTGCCTTCTGAGGCAGAGAATTCCACAGATTCACAACTCTGCAAAAGTTTTTCCTCATCTCAGTCCTAAATGGCCTACCCCTTATGCTTAAACTGTGACCCCTGGTTCTGGACTCCCCCAACATCGGGAACAATTTTCCTGCATCTAGCCTGTCCAATCCTTTAAGAATTTTATATGTTTCTATAAGATCCCCTCTCATCCTAAATTCCAGTGAATATAAGCCCAGTCGCTCCATTCTTTCATCATATGTCAGTCCCGCCATCCCGGGAATTAACCTGGTGAACCTACGCTGCACTCCCTCAATAGCAAAAATGTCCTTCCTCAAATTAGGAGACCAAAACTGCACACAATACTCCAGGTGCGGTCTCACCAGGGCCCTGTACAACTGCAATAGGACCTCCCTGCTCCTAAACTCAAATCCTCTCGCAATGAAGGCCAACATGCCATTAGCTTTCTTCACTGCCTGCTGTACCTGCATGCTTACTTTCAGTGACTGATGTACAAGGACACCCAGATCTCGTTGCACTTCCCCTTTTCCTAATCTGACACCATTCAGACAATAATCTGCTTTCTTGTTCTTGCCACCAGTGGCTAACCTTAATTTATCCACATTATACTGCATCTCCCCTGCATCTGCCCACTCACCCAACCTATCCAAGTTACCCTGCAGCCTCATAGCATCCTCCTCACAGCTCACACTGCCACCCAGCTTTGTGTCATCCGCAAACTTGGAGATGTCACATTTAATTCCCTCGTCTAAATCGTTAATATATATTGTAAATAACTGGGGTCCCAACACCGAGCCTTGCGGCACCCCACTAGTCACTGCCTGCCATCCTGAAAAGGACCCGTTAATTCCTACTCTTTGCTTCCTGTCTGCCAACCAGTTTGCTATCCATGTCAATGCCCTACCCCCAATACGATGTGCTCTAATTTTGCACACTAATCTCTTGTGTGGGACCTTGTCAAAGGCTTTTTGAAAGTCCAAATACACCACATCCACTGGCTCTCCCTTATCCAATCTACTTGTTACATCCTCAAAAAATTCCAGAAGATTAGTCAAGCATGATTTCCCCTTCATAAATCCATGCTGACTTTGACCGAGCCTGTCACTGCTTTCCAAATGCGCTGCTAATACAACTGAAAAAAACTGAACACAATACTCTAAATGTGGCCTCACCAATGTCTTAAACATTCAGGCTACCGACCTGTACATCCAAGTCTTCCTCATTCTTTAGAGAACGAGGATTCCCCTCTTCAATCATGGATGAGGCTCTCATTAGGGTCTCCTCGATATCCCGCAGCTCCACTCTTGCTCCCCCTCCTCCCAGTCGCAATAGGAACAGAGTTCCCCTAGTCCTCACCTTCCACCCCATCAGCCATCGCATACAGCACATAATCCTCCGATATTGTCACCACCTTCGACGGGATCCCACCACTAGCCACGTCTTCCCATCTCCTCCGCTTTCTGCAGAGACTGTTCCCCCTGCAACTCCCTGGTTAACTCGTCCCTTCCCACCCAAACCACCCCCTCCCCAGGTACCTTCCCCTGAAACCACAACACCTGTCCCTATACCTCCCCCCTCAACTCCGTCCAAGGACCCCGACAGTCCTTTCAGGTGAGGCGGAGGTTCACTTGCACCTCCTCCAACCTCATCTACTGTATCTGCTGTTCCAGGTGTGGGCTCCTATATATCGGCGAGACCAAGCGCAGGCTCGGCGATCGTTTCGCTGAACACCTCCGCCCAGTCCACCTTAACCAACCTGATCTCCCAGTTGCTCAACACTTTAACTCCCCCTCCCATTCCCACACTGACCTTTCTGTCCTGGGCCTCCTCCATTATCAGAGTGAGACCCAGTGCAAATTGGAGGAACAGCACCTCATATTTCACTTGGGCAGCTCACACCCCAGCGGTATGAACATTGACTTCTCCAAGTAACCCTTGCTTTTCCTCTCACTCCATCCATCCCCCATCAGATTTCTCCGATTAGGTTCAGTGTCCTGATTAAATTTACTGATTGCATGCCTTGTTGTCACCTTCCCCATAGCTAACAATGATCCATTCTACATTTTCCTTGAGCTTTGTCTGCTTTGATCTGTCCTTTTCACACCTTACCCTTCCATATCTCTAGTCTCCGTCTCTCCTGACTCTCAGTCTGAAGGGTCTCGACCCGAAACGTCACCTATCCATGTTCTCCAGAGATGCTGCCTGACCCGCTGAGTTACTCCAGCACTCTGTGAAACGTCACCTATCCATGTTCTCCACAGATGCCGCCTGACCCGCTAGTTACTCCAGCACTCTGTGAAACGTCACCTATCCATGTTCTCCACAGATGCTGCCTGACCCGCTGAGTTACTCCAGCACTCTGTGAAACGTCACCTATCCATGTTCTCCACAGATGCTGCCTGACCCGCTGAGTTACTCCAGCACTCTGTGAAACGTCACCTATCCATGTTCTCCACAGATGCTGCCTGACCCGCTGAGTTACTCCAGCATTTTGTGTCTATCTGAAGTCTGAAGGGATGTGTTGATGTGATGTCAACTTGTCTCCAAGAATGACCAATAGGCTGCTGAGCCCAGAACTTGAATTTAAGAATGCAGTAAGGTGTAAAAATGTTCCATTTCAGTGCAAAGGAAAAAAAAATAAAGTTTCAGTTCGGTTTATTATTATGTGTAAAGTGAAAAGGTTTTGTTATAGACAATAGGTGCAGGAGGAGGCCATTCGTCCAGCACTGCCATTTAATGTGATCATGGCTGATCATTCTCAATCAGTACCCCGTTCCTGCCTTCTCCCCATACCCCCTGACTCCGCTATCCTTAAGAGCTCTATCTAACTCTCTCTTGAATGCATTCAGAGAATTGGCCTCCACTGCCTTCTGAGGCAGAGAATTCCACAGATTCACAACTCTCTGATTGAAAAAGTTTTTCCTCATCTCAGTTCTAAATGGCCGACCCCTTATTCTTAAACTGTGGCCCCTTGTTCTGGACTCCCCCAACATTGGGAACATGTTTCCTGCCTCTTAACGTGTCCAACCCCTTAATAATCTTATATGTTTCAATAAGATCCCCTCTCATCCTTCTAAATCCCAGTGTATACAAGCCTAGTCGCTCCAGTCTTTCAACATATGACAGTCCCGCCATTCCGGGAATTATCCTAGTAAACCTACGTTCACCCGATCTATTCCCCTCGTGATCTTGTACAACTCAATAAGATCTCCTTTTTCCTCTTCTCTGTTGCGTGCTAACTAGTCAGCAGAATGACAATACATGATTACAATCGAACCATTTACAGTGTACAGATAGATACATGACACCGAGGGTCACCACTGAGGTAGATAGTAGTTCAGCACCGCTCTCTAGTTGGTGAGAGGACGGTTCAGTTGACTGATAACAGCCGGGAAGAAACTGTCCCTGAATCTGGAGGTGTGCGTTTTCACACTTCTGTTAAATAAAAGCTGTGGTGGCGATCAATGCAGCATTGTTGAGTGTGACAAGTGTCCGAGCGTGGCGGGCGGGAGGGAGGGGGTTAACAGGGGGCTCGGTGCCGCTGTCCACTCGCCCACGTTGGCCTGTGTTGTGAGCAGCTTCGTGCACTGTGCGTTTCTCGGCGGGGTGCCCTCGTTGCGCCCCGGGCCAGCCAGGAGCTGGCTGCCTGCCTCTCTGCCTGCAATCGCTCGTCTGCTCGCTGCCTGCGTTGCCGAGAGGGGGGAGAGAGGGAGGGGGGAGAGAGGAGGGGGGAGAGAGGGAGGGGGAGAGAGGAGGGGAGGGGGGAGAGAGGGAGGGGGGCAGGGGAGAGGGGGGCAGGGGAGAGGGGGGAGGGAGAGGGGGAGGGGGAGAGGGAGGGGGAGGGAGAGAGGAGGGGAGGGAAGAGAGGGAGGGGAGAGAGGGAGGGGGAGAGGGAAGAGAGAGGGAGGGGGAGAGAGAGGGAGGGGGAGAGAGAGAGAGAGAGAGAGAGAGGCAGGGGGAGAGAGAGGCAGGGGGAGAGAGGGGCAGGGGAGAGAGGGGCAGGGGAGAGAGGGGCAGGGGAGAGAGGGGCAGGGGAGAGAGGGGCAGGGGAGAGGGGGAGAGAGAGAGAGAGAGAGAGGCAGGGGGAGAGAGGGGCAGGGGGGAGAGGGTGGGAGAGGGAGAGGGTAGGGGAGAGGGGGAGGGAGTGGGAGAGAGAGTGGGAGAGAGAGTGGGAGAGATAGGGGGAGAGATAGGGGGAGAGAGAGAGGGGGGAGAGAGAGGGGGGGGAGAGAGAGAGGGGGAGAGAGAGAGAGAGGGGGGGAGAGAGAGAGAGAGGGGGAGAGAGAGGGGGGAGCTGCTGCCTGTACATGGGTATCATTGCAGAGCGCCGAGGGGTGTGGGGGACATCTCAATGAAGAGTCCGGGATGGGACCACGGCCGCGGACGTTTGAGAGAGAGAGAGAGAGAGAGTGAGAGAGAGCATCAAGCAGTGAATGCAGCCGCCCGCCTGCCTGCCTGCACCCGGGGCAAGCAGTGCCTCTGCTCTGGAGCTGAGCTGAAGGCAGCAGCATGTGCACAGTGCACCTCCTGCAAGGTAGAGCAGTGCGGGGAGCAACCGCAGACGCTGGTTTACACCGAACGCTGGAGTAACTCCGCCGGACAGTCAGCGTCTGTGGAGAGAGGTGGCGTTCCGGGTCGGGACCCTTCTCCAGACTGAAGGGGGGGCTTGTACAATGGCGGCGCCTTGCCGTGGCTGAGGCCGGCAGCAGTAAGCCAGTAGCATGGCCCATGCCCTGCAGCTGCCCCTGCCGTTGGTGCAGCGGGCCCACGTGGCCGGCGCCAGGCAGCTGTTGTACAAGGGCCTGTCCCAGCAGCCTCGCTGGGGCTCCTGTGCACCTGGTCTCACAACCGCATCAGGTACCTGGTGTCGTCGCCGGTGCTCACCAAGCTGCACATGAGGTGGGCGCACAACCTCTCCTTCCCCGCCGTCACCATCTGCAACAACAACATGCATGCTGCTGCTGCTGCTGCTGCTGCTGCTGCGAAGGATGACCAAGGCCGACGTGTACCTGGCCGGCCACTGGCTGGGGCTGCTCGACGAGAGCCGGAGCGTCAACCCCGGCGCCGTGGACATCCTCAAGGACCAGCGCTGGCAGCGGGTGGAGAAGTTGCTGGATTTCTCCCACTTCCTGCCCCCCCCCCCCCGAGCAAGCGACAGCGCCATGTACCAGCTTGTCAACCGCCTGGGCCACCGCATCGAGGACATGGTCCTGCACTGCAGCTTCCAGGGCCGCCGCTGTGGACCACACAACTTCACAACTGTGAGTCCCCATCCCCTCTGTGCCTTGATCCAAGTGCACAACTTCACAACTGTGTCCCCATCCCCTCTGTGCCTTGATCCTAGTGCACAACTTCACAACTGTGTCCCCATCCCCTCTGTGCCTTGATCCTAGTGCACAACTTCACAACTGTGTCCCCATCCCCTCTGTGCCTTGATCCAAGTGCACAACTTCACAACCGTGAGTCCCCGTCCCCTCTGTGCCTTGATCCAAGTGCACAACTTCACAACCGTGAGTCCCCGTCCCCTCTGTGCCTTGATCCAAGTTGGCGTGTTTCCCCGTGTCCCGAACAAGGAATGACAGGTATGCAAAAAAGTAACATATCTTTCATTCACTGTTCCTTATCTCTCCACATCACCGTCTATATCTCTCGTTTCCCTTATCTCTAACCAGTCTGGTCTCGACCCGAAACGTCACCCATTCCTTCTCTCCAGAGACGCTGCCTGACCCGCTGAGTTACTCCAGCACTCTGTGTCTATTGCCAGAGGAGGTAGTTGAGGCTGGGACTATCGCAACGTTTAAGAAACAGACAGGTACATGCATAGGACAGGTTTGGAGGGATATGGACCAAACGCAGGCAGATGCGACTAGTGCAGATGGGACATGTTGGCCGGTGTGGGCAAGTTGTTTCAACACTGTGTCACTCTATGACTATGACTACTTCCAATCTGTGAAATCTTTCTCTTTGTGTAGGAAGGAACTGCAGATACTCGTTTGCACCAAAGATAGACGCAAAATGTAACTCAGCGGGTCAGGCAGCATCTGTGGCGAACATGGATAGAAACATAGAAAATAGGTGCAGGAGTAGGCCATTCGGCCCTTCGAGCCTGCACCGCCATTCAATATGATCATGGCTGATCATCCTAAATCAGTATACGAATAAGGGGTAGGCCATTTAGAACGGAGATGAGGAAGAACTTTTTCAGTCAGAGAGTGGTGAAGGTGTGGAATTCTCTGCCTCAGAAGGCAGTAGAGGCCAGTTCGTTGGATGCTTTCAAGAGAGAGCTGGATAGAGCTCTTAAGGATAGCGGAGTAAGGGGGTATGGGGAGAAGGCAGGAACGGGGTACTGATTGAGAGTGATCAGCCATGATCGCATTGAATGGCGGTGCTGGCTCGAAGGGCTGAATGGCCTACTCCTGCACCTATTGTCTATTGTCTATAGTATCCTGTACCTGCCTTCTCTCCATACCCCCTGATCCCTTTAGCCACAAGGGCCACATCTAACTCCCTCTTAAATATAGTCAATGAACTGGCCTCAAATACCTTCTGTGGCAGAGAATTCCACAGATTCACCACTCTCTGTGTGAAAAAAAACTTTCTCATCTCGGTCCTAAAAGACTTCCCCCTTATCCTTAAAACGGATAGGTGACGTTTCACAGAGTGCTGGGGTAACTCAGCTGGTCAGGCAGCATCTGTGGAGAACATGGATAGATGACGTTTCGGGTCAGGACCCTTCTTCAGACAGCTTAAAATTGGGAAATCGCCCCTCTTTGCATGGTGTGATGCAGGGGTGACTCAAGGGGTCATCTCCACGCTGTGCAAACAGGACTCTATGTCTGGGCTGTTCCCAGGGACACAAAGACAATGACCAACTGGTGGTGGAAGGTTATAAACTGGGTGAGAGATGCCCTCTGGGCAAACCCTGGTCTTTCAGGGCTGTACACGAGCAAATGTTGCATCTGGCACAGTCCAAGGTCCAGAGCTAGTTGGTGTGGGACATGTTGGAGCTTGGCACTGTCGCCACAGAGGCTCAGAATCTCTGGTCCTCCTGCCTTGACCACTGAGGGGCTGCAACATGCTTACTCAAGGATTCAATGTAAATTCGTGCCTGAACAAATGCACCGTTATCATCGATGAAACAAAGGTTCAATGGTTTCTTTATTGTCCCGTGTACCAGGATGTACAGTGAAGCACATTTTCTGCATGCAGCTCAGCAAGACTATCCCCGTACATAACCACAATCCCCCGGTCAGCACAGAATGCACAGAACATGCCCACTGAGTCCGTACACGAGTCGCCATTTTGGGGCCATTTCCCAGTCCCAGCTACAGTTGTCCACAAAGGCCCGTTGTTGCAGCCCTCACCTCCATTCTACTCGTCCCGTGAACCGTCGTCCCTCTCCTCGCCCGTCCCTCTCCAGCCCTCGTTCCCCGGGGGAGGGGCGTCTCCTGCAGCCCACCTCGAGGGCATGGATGGTCAGACCCCCCCCCCCCCCCCCTCCAGGATCCTCTCACTGGGCCAGCGTCCGCTGCTTTCTCTCTGTGCTTTCTGTCCGAATCCCGATCCACAGCGTGAGCAGTGGCCGGGCTCCTTGGCCTACCCTCTCTGGGTGAGCCGGGCCTACAGTTGGGACACAGCTTTATCTGCGTGTCTCCCTCTCCCCTGACATCAGTCTGAAGAAGGGTCTCGACCCGAAACGTCACCCATTCCCTCTCTCCAGAGATGCTGCCTGACCTGCTGAGTTACTCCAGCATTTTGTGTCTATCTAAGGAACTGGAATTTTGAGGAAACACATTCACCACCTAAAGAAATTCCTCCTCATCTTCCCAAAGAACCATCTAATTCTGAGGCTGTGCCCTCTGGTCCTAGACTCTCCCACCAGTGGAAACATCCTCTCCACATCCACTCTATCCAGGCCGCTCACTATTCAGTAAGTTTCAATGAGGTCCCTCCTCATCCTTCTAAACTCCAGCGAGTACAGGCCCAGTGCCGACAAACGCTCATCATATGTTAACCCACTCATTCCTGGGATCATTCTCATAAACATCCTCTGGACCCTCTCCACATCCTTCCTCAGATATGGGGCCCAAAACTGCTCACAAACGTCTTCAGAACACGGGCACACAAATGGTTTGGTCGAAACTTTCCCTGTGGCTTTGTGACAGAGTGCATCAGAACACGATGGTGTTGAACTCCACAGAGGCCAAAGTGATAGATCTATCTCCTTGTCATGGAGTGATACAATGTGGAAACAGGCCCTTCGGCCCAACTTGCCAACACTGGCCAACGTGTCCCAGCTACACTAGTCCCACCCGCCCGCGTTTGGCCCACATCTTTCCAAACCTGTCCTGTCCACGTCTAAATGTTTCTGAAAATGTAGTTGTAAATTGTTCCTAGATGTTCCTTGCCTCCTTTACTCATCCATTTATCTCCTTTTCATCTCTCCCCTTTGTCCAACCATCTGCTAATCAACTCCCCCCCCCCCCTCCACCTCCCTTGCCCGTAGAGCTTGCTATCGGTGTGCATCACCCCCGATTGCTCCCAGACTGAGGTGTGATGTGGAAGGGAGCAGATGCAGCAAGTGCAGGGCATGAGTGTAGGGGAGAGAGATTGCCCTCAATGTCAGGGAGACCTGAATAATGGTGCCATGTCAGTGCCTAATCCACACAGAAGAAGCAGTCAGGAGCCCCTGAGGATTGGCCTGGCTGCTCGGCGTTTAATTAGAGATCAGTGATTAATGTGGTTTGAATTTATGATGCCCAACATCAGAGGCGATTTAACTCAGCGGGTCAGGCAGCATCTGTGGAGAACATGGATAGGTGACGTTTCACAGAGTGCTGGAGTAACTCAGCGGGTCAGGCAGCATCTGTGGAGAACATGGATAGGTGACGTTTCAGAGTGCTGGAGTAACTCAGCGGGTCAGGCAGCATCTGTGGAGAACATGGATAGGTGACGTTTCACAGAGTGCTGGAGTAACTCAGCGGGTCAGGCAGCATCTGTGGAGAACATGGATAGGTGACGTTTCACAGAGTGCTGGAGTAACTCAGCGGGTCAGGCAGCATCTGTGGAGAACATGGATAGGTGACGTTTCACAGAGTGCTGGAGTAACTCAGCGGGTCAGGCAGCATCTGTGGAGAACATGGATAGGTGACGTTTCACAGAGTGCTGGAGTAACTCAGCGGGTCAGGCAGCATCTGTGGAGAACATGGATAGGTGACGTTTCACAGAGTGCTGGAGTAACTCAGCGGGTCAGGCAGCATCTGTGGAGAACATGGATAGGTGACGTTTCACAGAGTGCTGGAGTAACTCAGCGGGTCAGGCAGCATCTGTGGAGAACATGGATAGGTGACGTTTCACAGAGTGCTGGAGTAACTCAGCGGGTCAGGCAGCATCTGTGGAGAACATGGATAGGTGACGTTTCACAGAGTGCTGGAGTAACTCAGCGGGTCAGGCAGCATCTGTGGAGAACATGGATAGGTGACGTTTCACAGAGTGCTGGAGTAACTCAGCGGGTCAGGCAGCATCTGTGGAGAACATGGATAGGTGACGTTTCACAGAGTGCTGGAGTAACTCAGCGGGTCAGGCAGCATCTCTGGAGAACATGGATAGGTGACGTTTCACAGAGTGCTGGAGTAACTCAGCGGGTCAGGCAGCATCTGTGGAGAACATGGATAGGTGATGTTTCACAGAGTGCTGGAGTAACTCAGCGGGTCAGGCAGCATCTGTGGAGAACATGGATAGGTGACGTTTCACAGAGTGCTGGAGTAACTCAGCGGGTCAGGCAGCATCTGTGGAGAACATGGATAGGTGACGTTTCACAGAGTGCTGGAGTAACTCAGCGGGTCAGGCAGCATCTGTGGAGAACATGGATAGGTGACGTTTCACAGAGTGCTGGAGTAACTCAGTGGGTCAGGCAGCATCTCTGGAGAACATGGATAGGTGACGTTTCACAGAGTGCTGGAGTAACTCAGCGGGTCAGGCAGCATCTATGGAGAACATGGATAGGTGACGTTTCACAGAGTGCTGGAGTAACTCAGTGGGTCAGGCAGCACCTCTGGAGAACATGGATAGGTGACGTTTCACAGAGTGCTGGAGTAACTCAGTGGGTCAGGCAGCATCTCTGGAGAGAAGGAATGGGTGGCAACGAATCCCACAGATTCATCGCCCTCTAACTCAGGAAATTCCCCCTTAATACCTTTCTAAAGGAACGTCCTTTACTTCACCTAACACAATATGTGGTGTGATGAATTTTTTTGGGGACAGTTCCCAGTGATGACATCTACTGCCCCAAAAGGCCCCAGGTTTGTGTTGGTGGCTCATGCTTGCTGGAGCTGTAATAGCACTCTGATCAGTTCATCTTGTCATCATCTCTTAGTCTTCCCAGCCACCCCTCTCTCTGAGTTATACCAGGGAGTAGCTCAGTCAGCAGAGGATGCCTGCCTCCTGATCACTGTCCGAGACTCCCTTTCATAGCAGGGGCAGATGAAGCCGAGCCAAAGCTCAGCTCTGATGCCTCTCCATTAGAGTCATCGAGTCATACAGCACGGGAACAGGCCCTTCAGCCCAACTTAGTGTAGTTTATTATTGCCATGTGTACCGAAGTACAGCGAAAAACAGAGAGGTACAGAGAGAAGGAATGGGTGAGGACCCGCCCGAAATGTCACCCATTCCTTCTCTCCAGAGATGCTGCCCGTCCCACTGAGTTACCCCAGCATTTTGTGTCAATGTTCGGTTTAAATCAGCATCTGCAATTCATTCCTACACATGATTACAATCTAGCCTTCTACAATGTATAGACACAGATGATATACATTTGATGCAAGATAAGTCCAGTAAAGTCCAATTAAAGATAGTCCGAGGGTCTCCAATGTGGTAGATGGGAGGTCAGGACCGCTCTCTAGTTGGTGAGAGGACAGTTCAGTTGCCTGATAACAGCCGGGAAGAAACTGTCCCTGAATCTGGAGGTGTGCGTTTTCACACTTCTGTACCTCTTGCCCGATGGGAGAGGGGAGAAGAGGGAGTGGCCGGGGTGAGACTGGTCCTTGATTATGCTGCTGGCCTTGCCGAGGCAGCGTGAGGTGTAGATGGAGTCGATGGAAGGGAGGTTGGTTTGTGTGATGGTCTGGGCTGCTGGCCTTGCCGAGGCAGCGTGAGGTGCTCTGGTTTCCTCCCACACTCCAAAGACGTGCAGGTTTGTAAGCTGATTGGCTTCTGTAAATTGTAAATTGTCCCTAGTGTGTGTGGGATAGTGCTAGTGTGCGGGGATCGCTGGTCGGCACGGACTCGGTGGGCCGAAGGGCCTGTTCCCTCGCTGTATCTCTAAACTCTAAAGTGAAGTCTAAAGTCCAGGAATGCCAACCAATCTTTAAGGGGTTACTTTCATAAGCAAACGTGATTTGAACCAAGTCAAGTTAATCGCAAGTTAATTGAAGAGGCTCTCAATGATAAAGCCCAGTGAAGAAATGGCACCTGAGCTTACTCTGATGGATCTGGCTGATGAGGGTTTAGACAGAGTTAAATGGGGATAGAGAGCCCTATCACCTGCATCATTCGTGGCTGTGTCAATGCCCCCTTCATGCCTCATCTTTATGGAGGTAATATATTTTATTCATACTGCCAGTGATCACAATGAAATAAAAGCAGCATTGTGGCTTTGGCCCACCGAGTCCAGGCCGACCACTCCTCTCCAGAGATGCTGAGTTACTCCAGCATTTTGTGTCTATCTCCGACCATCGATCCCCCGTTCACACTAGTTCTGTGCTGTCCCACTTTCTCATCCTCTCCCTACACACCAGGAGGCAATTTACAGAGGGCCAATTCACCTACAAACCTGCACGTCTTCGGAGTGTGGGAGGAAACCGGAGCACCCGGAGAAAACCCACGCAGGTCACGGGGAGAACGTGCAAACTCCGTGCAGACAGCACCCGTGGTCGGGATGGAACCCGGGTCTCTGGCGCTGTGAGGCAGCAACTCTACCAGTTGCATCACTAAATGCCACCCTGATGTGAAATGATGTCCTGTTGACATTAAGTGCACTACAAGACCATTGTGACACTCATTGTGATGCCATTGACATCAATAGGAAGCTGGCGACGTTTTTGTTGATTCCCCATCTCTTTGACACCATTTTCACATCCTTTTCAAGATGCCCCAAAGCATTTTCTAGTCGATGCGCTGCTCTAAAGTAACCTCTGTTTGATTGTAAGAGGCACTGCAGGCTGTTTATGCACAGTACACTACCACAAGCAGCAACGTGCTAGCCACCAAATCAGATATTTTACAAATGTAGTCTCGGGGAGTAGGCATTGGGTAGCACTTCGTATTGCTATCTTTGCAGTACATTTTCACATCCTTTTCAAGATGCCCCAAAGCATTTTCTAGTCGATGCGCTGCTCTAAAGTAACCTCTGTTTGATTGTAAGAGGCACTGCAGGCAGTTTATGCACAGTACACTACCACAAGCAGCAACGTGCTAGCCACCAAATCAGATATTTTACAAATGTAGTCTCGGGGAGTAGGCATTGGGTAGCACTTCGTATTGCTATCTTTGCAGTACAGCTGTGAAAACAGGCAGGACTTGGAATTCGACTGGTGGCAGCTCTGACTGCAGCACTGCCTCGGTTTTTTGGTGTGTTTGAAGTTGGACCGGCAAGTTCCTAACTCTTGAGGCAGTGAGGAAGACGTGATGAGGACCAATGACTGAAGACTAATGAGGGAGACACTGTGCATTGTGGGCGGCACGGTGGCGCAGCGGTGTAGAGTTGCTGCCTCACAGCGCCAGAGACCCGAGTTCCATCCCGACTAACGGGTGATGTCTGTGCGGAGTTTGCACGTTCTCCCCGTGACCTGCGTGGGTTTTCTCCGAGATCCCCGGTTTCCTCCCACACTCCAGAGACGTGCAGGTTTGTAGGTTGATTGGCTCGGCGCAATTGATGAGTAAAAACGTTATTGTCACATGTGACAATCACAGTGACATTCTTTGCTTGCAGACGGTGCCACGGTATGCAGTAGTCTCCCATGAAGGCCGCTTACAGAGTTACAAATAGTTCTCAGCAGTGGAGCGCATCAGTTTCCGGAGACAAAGTCCAAAGTCCCACAAAGGGGCTAGAGAATGAACGCTGTTTCATGTTCTGTAAGCTTCATCCTGAAGATCTTAAGCCAATCTGGTTTGTTTTGAAGAAGTGTCCAGACCCAAAATGTCACCTATCCATGTTCTCCTGAATTACTCCAGGACATTGTGTCCTTTTTATGTAAAGCAGCATCTGCAGTTCCTTGTTTCTACTGGTTTGTTTTTCTACAAGACTTTATGCATTTTCCTTAGGTGACTTCCATTTGGAGTTGTAATATATTTTGTCAATTGTGCCCTTTCTCCTCACGTACTTAGGGCGGCACGCAGTGGGTAGAGCCATTGACTCACAGCGCCAGTGATCGGGTTCGATCCTGACCTCGGGTGCTGTCTGTGTGGAGTTTGCACGTTCTCCCAATGACCGCGTGGGTTTTCTCTGGGTGCTCTGGTTTCCTCCCACATCCAAAGACGTGCTGGTTTCTCGTCTGTAAATTGCCCTTGGTGTGTAGGGAGTGGATGCGAGAGTGGGATAGCACAGAACTAGTGCGAACGGGTGATCGAGGGTCGGCGTGGACACGGTGGGCCGAAGGGCCTGTTTTCCTGCTGCATCTCTAAACTACTCACTGGAATTTAGAAGATTGAGGGGGGATCTTATAGAAACTTACAAAATTCTTAAGGGGTTGGACAGGCTAGATGCAGGAAGATTGTTCCTGATGTTGGGGAAGGCCAGAACAAGGGGTCACAGTTTAAGGATAAGGGGGAAGTCTTTTAGCACCGAGATGAGAAAGTTTTTTTTCACACAGAGAGTGGTGAATCTGTGGAATTCTCTGCCACAGAAGGTAGTTGAGGCCAGTTCATTGGCTATATTTAAGAGGGAATTAGATGTGGCCCTTGTGGCTAAAGGGATCAGGGGGTATGGAGAGAAGGCAGGTACAGGTTACTGAGTTGGATGATCAGCCATGATCATATTGAATGGCGGTGCAGGCTTGAGGGGCCGAATGGCCTACTCCTGCACCTATTTTCTATGTTTCTAAAACTAAAATCATCTTCCCCCACTTGCCTACTAAGGCGATCTAACACTGTTTCAGACCCCAAATGTGTCAGAATGAATAAGGTGTGTCCATTTAGGGCTGTTCAATAGCTTCGCTGTTGATCCTCAGGCAGGGTGAGAAAAAGGACTTGAGGATTCTTTCATTACTTCACGTGCAGATTTACTGAGGCAGTCGGCTTATCATCCAGTTATGGAAATTCTAATACATGCAAAAACATTTTGATGCTTTCAGTATTTGCATTTCACTGGATATCCTATCGGCACCTCTTGGCTTTACATATTAATGTGGAAGCTTCTGTGCTGCAAAAATACTGGCGGCAAACTAACATTGAGCTGCTTCAGACTGGCTTAAGATCCTGCAGGTGATGTGTAGCCTGGATGTGTGCTTCAACTAATGGGAAGCTGTTGAATGAGACTCAAGGTCATGGTTTTTAGATTCCGTACAATTCGGATTGAATCTTTAAATTTCAGTCTTGGTTCAATTCAGGAAGTTTATTTCAATGTTCCCACGTCCACAGTTTTATTTTCAGGGGATTCCAATTCTCACAACATCGCCTGGTACCTAACTTGCAGCGAATCCGGTTTCTTTTAAAGAAGTCCGAAGAAGGGTCCCGTCCTGAAACGTCACCTATCCATGTTCTCCACAGATGCTGCCCTGACCCGCTGAGTTACTCCAGCACTCTGTGAAACGTCACCTATCCATGTTCTCCACAGATGCCTGCCCTGACCCGCTGAGGTACTCCAGCACTCTGTGAAACGTCACCTATCCATGTCTCCAGAGATGCTGCCTGACCCGCTGAGTTACTCCAGCACTCTGTGAAACGTCACCTATCCATGTTCTCCCAGAGATGCTGCCTGACCCCGCTGAGTTACTCCAGCACTCTGTGAAACGTCACCTATCCATGTTCTCCACAGATGCTGCCTGACCCGCTGAGTTACTCCAGCACTCTGTGAAACGCCACCTATCCATGTTCTCCACAGATGCTGCCTGACCCCGCTGAGTTACTCCAGCACTCTGTGAAACGTCACCTATCCATGTTCTCCACAGATGCCTGACTCACTGAGTGACTCCAGCACTTTGTGTCTTTTTCTGTAAACCAGCATCTGCAGTTCCTTGTTTCCTCCCGTCACCTTTCCATCTTCTTCAGAGGTGCTGCCTGACCTCCTAGAAACATAGAAAATAGGTGCAGGAGTAGGCCATTCGGCCCTTCGCGCCAGCACCGCCATTCAATATGATTATGGCTCATCCAAAATCAGTACCCTGTTCCTGCTTTCTCCCCATATCCCTTGATTCCGCTAGCCCTAAGAGCTATATCTAACTCCTGAGTTAATCCAGCACTTTGTGTCTTTTTCTGTAAACCAGCATCTGCAGTTCTTTGTATTTAAGTTGGAGCCAGGGATGAAATCAGTAAGTACATTGTCACACTCAGGGCCCTGAAAATCTGGTGCCCCTTTCAACACATGACATTTGTCTGCTGAAAGGTATTAGGGCTTTGGAGTTAAAGCTTTGTAATGCAATTTTAGTTGAGTTTAATTTAGATATAGCCTTTGACCCACCGAGTGCACATTGACCAGCGATCACCCCATACACTAGCTCCATCCCATGCACTTGGGACAATTTATAGAAGCCAATTAACCTACAAACCTTTGGAGTGTGGGAGGAAATCGGAGCACCCCGGAGAGAACCCACGTGGTCACGGGGAGAACGTACGAACTCCGTACAGACGGCACCCGTTGTCAGGATCAAAACCGGGTCTCTGACGCTGTGAGGCAGCAACTCTACCACTGCGCCACCATGCCGTGCTTATGGAGTTATAATGCAGATCAGAGTAGGGTTGTGAGAGCAGGGCCGAATGGGCATCTCTCCTTCCCCTGCTGTTCAACCACTGACCCCTTCACGACCAAACTCAACGCACGGTGGCGCAGCGGTAGAGTTGCTGCCTCACAACGAATGCAGCGCCGGAGACCCGGGTTCCATCCTGACTACGGGTGCTGTACTGTACGGAGTTTGTACGTTCTCCCCCGTGACCTGCGTGGGTTTCTCTCCGAGATCTTTGGTGTCCTCCCGCACTCCAAAGACGTGCAGGTTTGTAGGTTAATTGGCTGGGCAAATGTAAAAATTGTCCCTGGTGCGTGTAGGATAGTGTTAATGTGCGGGGATCGCTGGGCGGCGCGGACCCGGTGGGCCGAAGGGCCTGTTTCTGCGCTGTATTTCTAATCTAAAAATCTACATATCCTTGCTCCATGATTTTCTGTTCTTGAAGAAGTCTTGTGTTTCTTGTTAGTTTTCCGGTGTGATTGTTTCGAACACAGTGAGAGGGAAAGAAGTGTGCAAGGAGTGTCACGGTGGCGCAGCGGTAGAGTTGCTGCCTTGCAGCACTTACAGCGCCGGAGACCCGGGTTCCATCCTGACTACGGGCGCCGTCTGTACAGAGTTTGCACGTTCTCCCCGTGACCTGCGTGGGTTTTTTCAGTGTGGGTGGAAACCGGAGCACCCGGAGAAAACCCACGCAGGTCACGGGGAGAACGTACGAACTCCGTACAGGCAGCACCCGTGGTCAGGATCGAACCCGAGTCTCTGGCGCTGTGAGGCAGCAACTCTACCGCCACACCCCCTATATTGATAAATAGATGGGCGGTAACTAATGCTAGTTATGATTCACTGGCCCACCCATGGGATTTTCTGAAGATGTGGCTACTCACCTGGTAACAGGAGTAACATTGAGTAACATTATGGAACTCCCCAGCACCGTGCCTGATGGGCGGCACGGTGGCGCAACGGTAGAGTTTCTGCCTCACAGCGCCAGAGACCCGGGTTCCATCCTGACTACGGGCGCTGTCTGCACGGAGTTTGTACGTTCTCCCCGTGACCATGTGGGTTTTCTCCGGGTGCTCTGGTTTTTCCCCACACACTCCCCAAAGACGTGCGTACGGGTTTGTAGGTTAATTGGCTTCGGTAAAAATTGTAAATGATCCCGTGTGTGTGTCTGATGGTGTTAGTGTGCGGGGATCGCTGGTCGGCGCGGACTTGGTGGGCTGAAGGGCCTATTTCTGCGCTGTATCTCTAAACTGAGATTTGTGGTGCTAACATTCCGCACTGACCAAACTTGCATCCCACCAGGCGAACACTGCCACTCAGCCTGTGCAGAATGTGAGCCTCCTCTCTCTGGCTGGCTTTTCCTCTCCGGTTTCCTCCCACATCTCACATGTGCGGGTTGCTCGAATAACTCGCCGTGAATCTCCCCACGTATTATAGCGGTCCAATCTGGGAGAGTGGATGAGAATGAAATGGATCAGTGCAGATGGCCAGATGCAGGAAAAATGTCCCCAATATTGGGGGGAGTCCAGAACCAGGGGCCACACACACACACAGTCTAAGAATAAAGGGGCGGCCATTTTAAAACTGAGGTG